>NW_027065728.1:0-20978 GCF_032884065.1 Artemia franciscana | reverse complement strand
ATATCTATTTATTGAATAGTGAAAAAGTCTTTTCTAAAATGACGTCTTGCATATGACTCATAGAAATAGTAGATAGACTAGCTAGAATCAAACTTTCACTGTTCTATCTACTATTGATATCTATTTATTGAATAGTGAAAAAGTCTTTTCTAAAATGACGTCTTGCATATGACTCATAGAAATAGTAGATAGACTAGCTAGAATCAAACTTTCACTGTTCTATCTACTATTGATATCTATTTATTGAATAGTGAAAAAGTCTTTTCTAAAATGACGTCTTGCATATGACTCATAGAAATAGTAGATAGACTAGCTAGAATCAAACTTTCACTGTTCTATCTACTATTGATATCTATTTATTGAATAGTGAAAAAGTCTTTTCTAAAATGACGTCTTGCATATGACTCATAGAAATAGTAGATAGACTAGCTAGAATCAAACTTTCACTGTTCTATCTACTATTGATATCTATTTATTGAATAGTGAAAAAGTCTTTTCTAAAATGACGTCTTGCATATGACTCATAGAAATAGTAGATAGACTAGCTAGAATCAAACTTTCACTGTTCTATCTACTATTGATATCTATTTATTGAATAGTGAAAAAGTCTTTTCTAAAATGACGTCTTGCATATGACTCATAGAAATAGTAGATAGACTAGCTAGAATCAAACTTTCACTGTTCTATCTACTATTGATATCTATTTATTGAATAGTGAAAAAGTCTTTTCTAAAATGACGTCTTGCATATGACTCATAGAAATAGTAGATAGACTAGCTAGAATCAAACTTTCACTGTTCTATCTACTATTGATATCTATTTATTGAATAGTGAAAAAGTCTTTTCTAAAATGACGTCTTGCATATGACTCATAGAAATAGTAGATAGACTAGCTAGAATCAAACTTTCACTGTTCTATCTACTATTGATATCTATTTATTGAATAGTGAAAAAGTCTTTTCTAAAATGACGTCTTGCATATGACTCATAGAAATAGTAGATAGACTAGCTAGAATCAAACTTTCACTGTTCTATCTACTATTGATATCTATTTATTGAATAGTGAAAAAGTCTTTTCTAAAATGACGTCTTGCATATGACTCATAGAAATAGTAGATAGACTAGCTAGAATCAAACTTTCACTGTTCTATCTACTATTGATATCTATTTATTGAATAGTGAAAAAGTCTTTTCTAAAATGACGTCTTGCATATGACTCATAGAAATAGTAGATAGACTAGCTAGAATCAAACTTTCACTGTTCTATCTACTATTGATATCTATTTATTGAATAGTGAAAAAGTCTTTTCTAAAATGACGTCTTGCATATGACTCATAGAAATAGTAGATAGACTAGCTAGAATCAAACTTTCACTGTTCTATCTACTATTGATATCTATTTATTGAATAGTGAAAAAGTCTTTTCTAAAATGACGTCTTGCATATGACTCATAGAAATAGTAGATAGACTAGCTAGAATCAAACTTTCACTGTTCTATCTACTATTGATATCTATTTATTGAATAGTGAAAAAGTCTTTTCTAAAATGACGTCTTGCATGTGACTCATAGAAATAGTAGATAGACTAGCTAGAATCAAACTTTCACTGTTCTATCTACTATTGATATCTATTTATTGAATAGTGAAAAAGTCTTTTCTAAAATGACGTCTTGCATATGACTCATAGAAATAGTAGATAGACTAGCTAGAATCAAACTTTCACTGTTCTATCTACTATTGATATCTATTTATTGAATAGTGAAAAAGTCTTTTCTAAAATGACGTCTTGCATATGACTCATAGAAATAGTAGATAGACTAGCTAGAATCAAACTTTCACTGTTCTATCTACTATTGATATCTATTTATTGAATAGTGAAAAAGTCTTTTCTAAAATGACGTCTTGCATATGACTCATAGAAATAGTAGATAGACTAGCTAGAATCAAACTTTCACTGTTCTATCTACTATTGATATCTATTTATTGAATAGTGAAAAAGTCTTTTCTAAAATGACGTCTTGCATATGACTCATAGAAATAGTAGATAGACTAGCTAGAATCAAACTTTCACTGTTCTATCTACTATTGATATCTATTTATTGAATAGTGAAAAAGTCTTTTCTAAAATGACGTCTTGCATATGACTCATAGAAATAGTAGATAGACTAGCTAGAATCAAACTTTCACTGTTCTATCTACTATTGATATCTATTTATTGAATAGTGAAAAAGTCTTTTCTAAAATGACGTCTTGCATATGACTCATAGAAATAGTAGATAGACTAGCTAGAATCAAACTTTCACTGTTCTATCTACTATTGATATCTATTTATTGAATAGTGAAAAAGTCTTTTCTAAAATGACGTCTTGCATATGACTCATAGAAATAGTAGATAGACTAGCTAGAATCAAACTTTCACTGTTCTATCTACTATTGATATCTATTTATTGAATAGTGAAAAAGTCTTTTCTAAAATGACGTCTTGCATATGACTCATAGAAATAGTAGATAGACTAGCTAGAATCAAACTTTCACTGTTCTATCTACTATTGATATCTATTTATTGAATAGTGAAAAAGTCTTTTCTAAAATGACGTCTTGCATATGACTCATAGAAATAGTAGATAGACTAGCTAGAATCAAACTTTCACTGTTCTATCTACTATTGATATCTATTTATTGAATAGTGAAAAAGTCTTTTCTAAAATGACGTCTTGCATGTGACTCAAAGAAATAGTAGATAGACTAGCTAGAATCAAACTTTCACTGTTCTATCTACTATTGATATCTATTTATTGAATAGTGAAAAAGTCTTTTCTAAAATGACGTCTTGCATATGACTCATAGAAATAGTAGATAGACTAGCTAGAATCAAACTTTCACTGTTCTATCTACTATTGATATCTATTTATTGAATAGTGAAAAAGTCTTTTCTAAAATGACGTCTTGCATATGACTCATAGAAATAGTAGATAGACTAGCTAGAATCAAACTTTCACTGTTCTATCTACTATTGATATCTATTTATTGAATAGTGAAAAAGTCTTTTCTAAAATGACGTCTTGCATATGACTCATAGAAATAGTAGATAGACTAGCTAGAATCAAACTTTCACTGTTCTATCTACTATTGATATCTATTTATTGAATAGTGAAAAAGTCTTTTCTAAAATGACGTCTTGCATATGACTCATAGAAATAGTAGATAGACTAGCTAGAATCAAACTTTCACTGTTCTATCTACTATTGATATCTATTTATTGAATAGTGAAAAAGTCTTTTCTAAAATGACGTCTTGCATATGACTCATAGAAATAGTAGATAGACTAGCTAGAATCAAACTTTCACTGTTCTATCTACTATTGATATCTATTTATTGAATAGTGAAAAAGTCTTTTCTAAAATGACGTCTTGCATATGACTCATAGAAATAGTAGATAGACTAGCTAGAATCAAACTTTCACTGTTCTATCTACTATTGATATCTATTTATTGAATAGTGAAAAAGTCTTTTCTAAAATGACGTCTTGCATATGACTCATAGAAATAGTAGATAGACTAGCTAGAATCAAACTTTCACTGTTCTATCTACTATTGATATCTATTTATTGAATAGTGAAAAAGTCTTTTCTAAAATGACGTCTTGCATATGACTCATAGAAATAGTAGATAGACTAGCTAGAATCAAACTTTCACTGTTCTATCTACTATTGATATCTATTTATTGAATAGTGAAAAAGTCTTTTCTAAAATGACGTCTTGCATATGACTCATAGAAATAGTAGATAGACTAGCTAGAATCAAACTTTCACTGTTCTATCTACTATTGATATCTATTTATTGAATAGTGAAAAAGTCTTTTCTAAAATGACGTCTTGCATGTGACTCATAGAAATAGTAGATAGACTAGCTAGAATCAAACTTTCACTGTTCTATCTACTATTGATATCTATTTATTGAATAGTGAAAAAGTCTTTTCTAAAATGACGTCTTGCATATGACTCATAGAAATAGTAGATAGACTAGCTAGAATCAAACTTTCACTGTTCTATCTACTATTGATATCTATTTATTGAATAGTGAAAAAGTCTTTTCTAAAATGACGTCTTGCATATGACTCATAGAAATAGTAGATAGACTAGCTAGAATCAAACTTTCACTGTTCTATCTACTATTGATATCTATTTATTGAATAGTGAAAAAGTCTTTTCTAAAATGACGTCTTGCATATGACTCATAGAAATAGTAGATAGACTAGCTAGAATCAAACTTTCACTGTTCTATCTACTATTGATATCTATTTATTGAATAGTGAAAAAGTCTTTTCTAAAATGACGTCTTGCATATGACTCATAGAAATAGTAGATAGACTAGCTAGAATCAAACTTTCACTGTTCTATCTACTATTGATATCTATTTATTGAATAGTGAAAAAGTCTTTTCTAAAATGACGTCTTGCATATGACTCATAGAAATAGTAGATAGACTAGCTAGAATCAAACTTTCACTGTTCTATCTACTATTGATATCTATTTATTGAATAGTGAAAAAGTCTTTTCTAAAATGACGTCTTGCATATGACTCATAGAAATAGTAGATAGACTAGCTAGAATCAAACTTTCACTGTTCTATCTACTATTGATATCTATTTATTGAATAGTGAAAAAGTCTTTTCTAAAATGACGTCTTGCATATGACTCATAGAAATAGTAGATAGACTAGCTAGAATCAAACTTTCACTGTTCTATCTACTATTGATATCTATTTATTGAATAGTGAAAAAGTCTTTTCTAAAATGACGTCTTGCATATGACTCATAGAAATAGTAGATAGACTAGCTAGAATCAAACTTTCACTGTTCTATCTACTATTGATATCTATTTATTGAATAGTGAAAAAGTCTTTTCTAAAATGACGTCTTGCATATGACTCATAGAAATAGTAGATAGACTAGCTAGAATCAAACTTTCACTGTTCTATCTACTATTGATATCTATTTATTGAATAGTGAAAAAGTCTTTTCTAAAATGACGTCTTGCATATGACTCATAGAAATAGTAGATAGACTAGCTAGAATCAAACTTTCACTGTTCTATCTACTATTGATATCTATTTATTGAATAGTGAAAAAGTCTTTTCTAAAATGACGTCTTGCATATGACTCATAGAAATAGTAGATAGACTAGCTAGAATCAAACTTTCACTGTTCTATCTACTATTGATATCTATTTATTGAATAGTGAAAAAGTCTTTTCTAAAATGACGTCTTGCATATGACTCATAGAAATAGTAGATAGACTAGCTAGAATCAAACTTTCACTGTTCTATCTACTATTGATATCTATTTATTGAATAGTGAAAAAGTCTTTTCTAAAATGACGTCTTGCATATGACTCATAGAAATAGTAGATAGACTAGCTAGAATCAAACTTTCACTGTTCTATCTACTATTGATATCTATTTATTGAATAGTGAAAAAGTCTTTTCTAAAATGACGTCTTGCATATGACTCATAGAAATAGTAGATAGACTAGCTAGAATCAAACTTTCACTGTTCTATCTACTATTGATATCTATTTATTGAATAGTGAAAAAGTCTTTTCTAAAATGACGTCTTGCATATGACTCATAGAAATAGTAGATAGACTAGCTAGAATCAAACTTTCACTGTTCTATCTACTATTGATATCTATTTATTGAATAGTGAAAAAGTCTTTTCTAAAATGACGTCTTGCATATGACTCATAGAAATAGTAGATAGACTAGCTAGAATCAAACTTTCACTGTTCTATCTACTATTGATATCTATTTATTGAATAGTGAAAAAGTCTTTTCTAAAATGACGTCTTGCATATGACTCATAGAAATAGTAGATAGACTAGCTAGAATCAAACTTTCACTGTTCTATCTACTATTGATATCTATTTATTGAATAGTGAAAAAGTCTTTTCTAAAATGACGTCTTGCATATGACTCATAGAAATAGTAGATAGACTAGCTAGAATCAAACTTTCACTGTTCTATCTACTATTGATATCTATTTATTGAATAGTGAAAAAGTCTTTTCTAAAATGACGTCTTGCATATGACTCATAGAAATAGTAGATAGACTAGCTAGAATCAAACTTTCACTGTTCTATCTACTATTGATATCTATTTATTGAATAGTGAAAAAGTCTTTTCTAAAATGACGTCTTGCATATGACTCATAGAAATAGTAGATAGACTAGCTAGAATCAAACTTTCACTGTTCTATCTACTATTGATATCTATTTATTGAATAGTGAAAAAGTCTTTTCTAAAATGACGTCTTGCATATGACTCATAGAAATAGTAGATAGACTAGCTAGAATCAAACTTTCACTGTTCTATCTACTATTGATATCTATTTATTGAATAGTGAAAAAGTCTTTTCTAAAATGACGTCTTGCATATGACTCATAGAAATAGTAGATAGACTAGCTAGAATCAAACTTTCACTGTTCTATCTACTATTGATATCTATTTATTGAATAGTGAAAAAGTCTTTTCTAAAATGACGTCTTGCATATGACTCATAGAAATAGTAGATAGACTAGCTAGAATCAAACTTTCACTGTTCTATCTACTATTGATATCTATTTATTGAATAGTGAAAAAGTCTTTTCTAAAATGACGTCTTGCATATGACTCATAGAAATAGTAGATAGACTAGCTAGAATCAAACTTTCACTGTTCTATCTACTATTGATATCTATTTATTGAATAGTGAAAAAGTCTTTTCTAAAATGACGTCTTGCATATGACTCATAGAAATAGTAGATAGACTAGCTAGAATCAAACTTTCACTGTTCTATCTACTATTGATATCTATTTATTGAATAGTGAAAAAGTCTTTTCTAAAATGACGTCTTGCATATGACTCATAGAAATAGTAGATAGACTAGCTAGAATCAAACTTTCACTGTTCTATCTACTATTGATATCTATTTATTGAATAGTGAAAAAGTCTTTTCTAAAATGACGTCTTGCATATGACTCATAGAAATAGTAGATAGACTAGCTAGAATCAAACTTTCACTGTTCTATCTACTATTGATATCTATTTATTGAATAGTGAAAAAGTCTTTTCTAAAATGACGTCTTGCATATGACTCATAGAAATAGTAGATAGACTAGCTAGAATCAAACTTTCACTGTTCTATCTACTATTGATATCTATTTATTGAATAGTGAAAAAGTCTTTTCTAAAATGACGTCTTGCATATGACTCATAGAAATAGTAGATAGACTAGCTAGAATCAAACTTTCACTGTTCTATCTACTATTGATATCTATTTATTGAATAGTGAAAAAGTCTTTTCTAAAATGACGTCTTGCATATGACTCATAGAAATAGTAGATAGACTAGCTAGAATCAAACTTTCACTGTTCTATCTACTATTGATATCTATTTATTGAATAGTGAAAAAGTCTTTTCTAAAATGACGTCTTGCATATGACTCATAGAAATAGTAGATAGACTAGCTAGAATCAAACTTTCACTGTTCTATCTACTATTGATATCTATTTATTGAATAGTGAAAAAGTCTTTTCTAAAATGACGTCTTGCATATGACTCATAGAAATAGTAGATAGACTAGCTAGAATCAAACTTTCACTGTTCTATCTACTATTGATATCTATTTATTGAATAGTGAAAAAGTCTTTTCTAAAATGACGTCTTGCATATGACTCATAGAAATAGTAGATAGACTAGCTAGAATCAAACTTTCACTGTTCTATCTACTATTGATATCTATTTATTGAATAGTGAAAAAGTCTTTTCTAAAATGACGTCTTGCATATGACTCATAGAAATAGTAGATAGACTAGCTAGAATCAAACTTTCACTGTTCTATCTACTATTGATATCTATTTATTGAATAGTGAAAAAGTCTTTTCTAAAATGACGTCTTGCATATGACTCATAGAAATAGTAGATAGACTAGCTAGAATCAAACTTTCACTGTTCTATCTACTATTGATATCTATTTATTGAATAGTGAAAAAGTCTTTTCTAAAATGACGTCTTGCATATGACTCATAGAAATAGTAGATAGACTAGCTAGAATCAAACTTTCACTGTTCTATCTACTATTGATATCTATTTATTGAATAGTGAAAAAGTCTTTTCTAAAATGACGTCTTGCATATGACTCATAGAAATAGTAGATAGACTAGCTAGAATCAAACTTTCACTGTTCTATCTACTATTGATATCTATTTATTGAATAGTGAAAAAGTCTTTTCTAAAATGACGTCTTGCATATGACTCATAGAAATAGTAGATAGACTAGCTAGAATCAAACTTTCACTGTTCTATCTACTATTGATATCTATTTATTGAATAGTGAAAAAGTCTTTTCTAAAATGACGTCTTGCATATGACTCATAGAAATAGTAGATAGACTAGCTAGAATCAAACTTTCACTGTTCTATCTACTATTGATATCTATTTATTGAATAGTGAAAAAGTCTTTTCTAAAATGACGTCTTGCATATGACTCATAGAAATAGTAGATAGACTAGCTAGAATCAAACTTTCACTGTTCTATCTACTATTGATATCTATTTATTGAATAGTGAAAAAGTCTTTTCTAAAATGACGTCTTGCATATGACTCATAGAAATAGTAGATAGACTAGCTAGAATCAAACTTTCACTGTTCTATCTACTATTGATATCTATTTATTGAATAGTGAAAAAGTCTTTTCTAAAATGACGTCTTGCATATGACTCATAGAAATAGTAGATAGACTAGCTAGAATCAAACTTTCACTGTTCTATCTACTATTGATATCTATTTATTGAATAGTGAAAAAGTCTTTTCTAAAATGACGTCTTGCATATGACTCATAGAAATAGTAGATAGACTAGCTAGAATCAAACTTTCACTGTTCTATCTACTATTGATATCTATTTATTGAATAGTGAAAAAGTCTTTTCTAAAATGACGTCTTGCATATGACTCATAGAAATAGTAGATAGACTAGCTAGAATCAAACTTTCACTGTTCTATCTACTATTGATATCTATTTATTGAATAGTGAAAAAGTCTTTTCTAAAATGACGTCTTGCATATGACTCATAGAAATAGTAGATAGACTAGCTAGAATCAAACTTTCACTGTTCTATCTACTATTGATATCTATTTATTGAATAGTGAAAAAGTCTTTTCTAAAATGACGTCTTGCATATGACTCATAGAAATAGTAGATAGACTAGCTAGAATCAAACTTTCACTGTTCTATCTACTATTGATATCTATTTATTGAATAGTGAAAAAGTCTTTTCTAAAATGACGTCTTGCATATGACTCATAGAAATAGTAGATAGACTAGCTAGAATCAAACTTTCACTGTTCTATCTACTATTGATATCTATTTATTGAATAGTGAAAAAGTCTTTTCTAAAATGACGTCTTGCATATGACTCATAGAAATAGTAGATAGACTAGCTAGAATCAAACTTTCACTGTTCTATCTACTATTGATATCTATTTATTGAATAGTGAAAAAGTCTTTTCTAAAATGACGTCTTGCATATGACTCATAGAAATAGTAGATAGACTAGCTAGAATCAAACTTTCACTGTTCTATCTACTATTGATATCTATTTATTGAATAGTGAAAAAGTCTTTTCTAAAATGACGTCTTGCATATGACTCATAGAAATAGTAGATAGACTAGCTAGAATCAAACTTTCACTGTTCTATCTACTATTGATATCTATTTATTGAATAGTGAAAAAGTCTTTTCTAAAATGACGTCTTGCATATGACTCATAGAAATAGTAGATAGACTAGCTAGAATCAAACTTTCACTGTTCTATCTACTATTGATATCTATTTATTGAATAGTGAAAAAGTCTTTTCTAAAATGACGTCTTGCATATGACTCATAGAAATAGTAGATAGACTAGCTAGGATCAAACTTTCACTGTTATATATGACAGTGTAATATATATGACTGTTATATATGACATATATGTTATATATGACTCATAGAAATAGTAGATAGACTAGCTAGAATCAAACTTTCACTGTTCTATCTACTATTGATATCTATTTATTGAATAGTGAAAAAGTCTTTTCTAAAATGACGTCTTGCATATGACTCATAGAAATAGTAGATAGACTAGCTAGAATCAAACTTTCACTGTTCTATCTACTATTGATATCTATTTATTGAATAGTGAAAAAGTCTTTTCTAAAATGACGTCTTGCATATGACTCATAGAAATAGTAGATAGACTAGCTAGAATCAAACTTTCACTGTTCTATCTACTATTGATATCTATTTATTGAATAGTGAAAAAGTCTTTTCTAAAATGACGTCTTGCATATGACTCATAGAAATAGTAGATAGACTAGCTAGAATCAAACTTTCACTGTTCTATCTACTATTGATATCTATTTATTGAATAGTGAAAAAGTCTTTTCTAAAATGACGTCTTGCATATGACTCATAGAAATAGTAGATAGACTAGCTAGAATCAAACTTTCACTGTTCTATCTACTATTGATATCTATTTATTGAATAGTGAAAAAGTCTTTTCTAAAATGACGTCTTGCATATGACTCATAGAAATAGTAGATAGACTAGCTAGAATCAAACTTTCACTGTTCTATCTACTATTGATATCTATTTATTGAATAGTGAAAAAGTCTTTTCTAAAATGACGTCTTGCATATGACTCATAGAAATAGTAGATAGACTAGCTAGAATCAAACTTTCACTGTTCTATCTACTATTGATATCTATTTATTGAATAGTGAAAAAGTCTTTTCTAAAATGACGTCTTGCATATGACTCATAGAAATAGTAGATAGACTAGCTAGAATCAAACTTTCACTGTTCTATCTACTATTGATATCTATTTATTGAATAGTGAAAAAGTCTTTTCTAAAATGACGTCTTGCATATGACTCATAGAAATAGTAGATAGACTAGCTAGAATCAAACTTTCACTGTTCTATCTACTATTGATATCTATTTATTGAATAGTGAAAAAGTCTTTTCTAAAATGACGTCTTGCATATGACTC
Source organism: Artemia franciscana (assembly GCF_032884065.1). Taxonomy (NCBI): domain Eukaryota; kingdom Metazoa; phylum Arthropoda; class Branchiopoda; order Anostraca; family Artemiidae; genus Artemia; species Artemia franciscana. Next base: position 9,912 of record NW_027065728.1, on the reverse strand, counting down.
ATAGAAATAGTAGATAGACTAGCTAGAATCAAACTTTCACTGTTCTATCTACTATTGATATCTATTTATTGAATAGTGAAAAAGTCTTTTCTAAAATGACGTCTTGCATATGACTCATAGAAATAGTAGATAGACTAGCTAGAATCAAACTTTCACTGTTCTATCTACTATTGATATCTATTTATTGAATAGTGAAAAAGTCTTTTCTAAAATGACGTCTTGCATATGACTCATAGAAATAGTAGATAGACTAGCTAGAATCAAACTTTCACTGTTCTATCTACTATTGATATCTATTTATTGAATAGTGAAAAAGTCTTTTCTAAAATGACGTCTTGCATATGACTCATAGAAATAGTAGATAGACTAGCTAGAATCAAACTTTCACTGTTCTATCTACTATTGATATCTATTTATTGAATAGTGAAAAAGTCTTTTCTAAAATGACGTCTTGCATATGACTCATAGAAATAGTAGATAGACTAGCTAGAATCAAACTTTCACTGTTCTATCTACTATTGATATCTATTTATTGAATAGTGAAAAAGTCTTTTCTAAAATGACGTCTTGCATATGACTCATAGAAATAGTAGATAGACTAGCTAGAATCAAACTTTCACTGTTCTATCTACTATTGATATCTATTTATTGAATAGTGAAAAAGTCTTTTCTAAAATGACGTCTTGCATATGACTCATAGAAATAGTAGATAGACTAGCTAGAATCAAACTTTCACTGTTCTATCTACTATTGATATCTATTTATTGAATAGTGAAAAAGTCTTTTCTAAAATGACGTCTTGCATATGACTCATAGAAATAGTAGATAGACTAGCTAGAATCAAACTTTCACTGTTCTATCTACTATTGATATCTATTTATTGAATAGTGAAAAAGTCTTTTCTAAAATGACGTCTTGCATATGACTCATAGAAATAGTAGATAGACTAGCTAGAATCAAACTTTCACTGTTCTATCTACTATTGATATCTATTTATTGAATAGTGAAAAAGTCTTTTCTAAAATGACGTCTTGCATATGACTCATAGAAATAGTAGATAGACTAGCTAGAATCAAACTTTCACTGTTCTATCTACTATTGATATCTATTTATTGAATAGTGAAAAAGTCTTTTCTAAAATGACGTCTTGCATATGACTCATAGAAATAGTAGATAGACTAGCTAGAATCAAACTTTCACTGTTCTATCTACTATTGATATCTATTTATTGAATAGTGAAAAAGTCTTTTCTAAAATGACGTCTTGCATATGACTCATAGAAATAGTAGATAGACTAGCTAGAATCAAACTTTCACTGTTCTATCTACTATTGATATCTATTTATTGAATAGTGAAAAAGTCTTTTCTAAAATGACGTCTTGCATATGACTCATAGAAATAGTAGATAGACTAGCTAGAATCAAACTTTCACTGTTCTATCTACTATTGATATCTATTTATTGAATAGTGAAAAAGTCTTTTCTAAAATGACGTCTTGCATATGACTCATAGAAATAGTAGATAGACTAGCTAGAATCAAACTTTCACTGTTCTATCTACTATTGATATCTATTTATTGAATAGTGAAAAAGTCTTTTCTAAAATGACGTCTTGCATATGACTCATAGAAATAGTAGATAGACTAGCTAGAATCAAACTTTCACTGTTCTATCTACTATTGATATCTATTTATTGAATAGTGAAAAAGTCTTTTCTAAAATGACGTCTTGCATATGACTCATAGAAATAGTAGATAGACTAGCTAGAATCAAACTTTCACTGTTCTATCTACTATTGATATCTATTTATTGAATAGTGAAAAAGTCTTTTCTAAAATGACGTCTTGCATATGACTCATAGAAATAGTAGATAGACTAGCTAGAATCAAACTTTCACTGTTCTATCTACTATTGATATCTATTTATTGAATAGTGAAAAAGTCTTTTCTAAAATGACGTCTTGCATATGACTCATAGAAATAGTAGATAGACTAGCTAGAATCAAACTTTCACTGTTCTATCTACTATTGATATCTATTTATTGAATAGTGAAAAAGTCTTTTCTAAAATGACGTCTTGCATATGACTCATAGAAATAGTAGATAGACTAGCTAGAATCAAACTTTCACTGTTCTATCTACTATTGATATCTATTTATTGAATAGTGAAAAAGTCTTTTCTAAAATGACGTCTTGCATATGACTCATAGAAATAGTAGATAGACTAGCTAGAATCAAACTTTCACTGTTCTATCTACTATTGATATCTATTTATTGAATAGTGAAAAAGTCTTTTCTAAAATGACGTCTTGCATATGACTCATAGAAATAGTAGATAGACTAGCTAGAATCAAACTTTCACTGTTCTATCTACTATTGATATCTATTTATTGAATAGTGAAAAAGTCTTTTCTAAAATGACGTCTTGCATATGACTCATAGAAATAGTAGATAGACTAGCTAGAATCAAACTTTCACTGTTCTATCTACTATTGATATCTATTTATTGAATAGTGAAAAAGTCTTTTCTAAAATGACGTCTTGCATATGACTCATAGAAATAGTAGATAGACTAGCTAGAATCAAACTTTCACTGTTCTATCTACTATTGATATCTATTTATTGAATAGTGAAAAAGTCTTTTCTAAAATGACGTCTTGCATATGACTCATAGAAATAGTAGATAGACTAGCTAGAATCAAACTTTCACTGTTCTATCTACTATTGATATCTATTTATTGAATAGTGAAAAAGTCTTTTCTAAAATGACGTCTTGCATATGACTCATAGAAATAGTAGATAGACTAGCTAGAATCAAACTTTCACTGTTCTATCTACTATTGATATCTATTTATTGAATAGTGAAAAAGTCTTTTCTAAAATGACGTCTTGCATATGACTCATAGAAATAGTAGATAGACTAGCTAGAATCAAACTTTCACTGTTCTATCTACTATTGATATCTATTTATTGAATAGTGAAAAAGTCTTTTCTAAAATGACGTCTTGCATATGACTCATAGAAATAGTAGATAGACTAGCTAGAATCAAACTTTCACTGTTCTATCTACTATTGATATCTATTTATTGAATAGTGAAAAAGTCTTTTCTAAAATGACGTCTTGCATATGACTCATAGAAATAGTAGATAGACTAGCTAGAATCAAACTTTCACTGTTCTATCTACTATTGATATCTATTTATTGAATAGTGAAAAAGTCTTTTCTAAAATGACGTCTTGCATATGACTCATAGAAATAGTAGATAGACTAGCTAGAATCAAACTTTCACTGTTCTATCTACTATTGATATCTATTTATTGAATAGTGAAAAAGTCTTTTCTAAAATGACGTCTTGCATATGACTCATAGAAATAGTAGATAGACTAGCTAGAATCAAACTTTCACTGTTCTATCTACTATTGATATCTATTTATTGAATAGTGAAAAAGTCTTTTCTAAAATGACGTCTTGCATATGACTCATAGAAATAGTAGATAGACTAGCTAGAATCAAACTTTCACTGTTCTATCTACTATTGATATCTATTTATTGAATAGTGAAAAAGTCTTTTCTAAAATGACGTCTTGCATATGACTCATAGAAATAGTAGATAGACTAGCTAGAATCAAACTTTCACTGTTCTATCTACTATTGATATCTATTTATTGAATAGTGAAAAAGTCTTTTCTAAAATGACGTCTTGCATATGACTCATAGAAATAGTAGATAGACTAGCTAGAATCAAACTTTCACTGTTCTATCTACTATTGATATCTATTTATTGAATAGTGAAAAAGTCTTTTCTAAAATGACGTCTTGCATATGACTCATAGAAATAGTAGATAGACTAGCTAGAATCAAACTTTCACTGTTCTATCTACTATTGATATCTATTTATTGAATAGTGAAAAAGTCTTTTCTAAAATGACGTCTTGCATATGACTCATAGAAATAGTAGATAGACTAGCTAGAATCAAACTTTCACTGTTCTATCTACTATTGATATCTATTTATTGAATAGTGAAAAAGTCTTTTCTAAAATGACGTCTTGCATATGACTCATAGAAATAGTAGATAGACTAGCTAGAATCAAACTTTCACTGTTCTATCTACTATTGATATCTATTTATTGAATAGTGAAAAAGTCTTTTCTAAAATGACGTCTTGCATATGACTCATAGAAATAGTAGATAGACTAGCTAGAATCAAACTTTCACTGTTCTATCTACTATTGATATCTATTTATTGAATAGTGAAAAAGTCTTTTCTAAAATGACGTCTTGCATATGACTCATAGAAATAGTAGATAGACTAGCTAGAATCAAACTTTCACTGTTCTATCTACTATTGATATCTATTTATTGAATAGTGAAAAAGTCTTTTCTAAAATGACGTCTTGCATATGACTCATAGAAATAGTAGATAGACTAGCTAGAATCAAACTTTCACTGTTCTATCTACTATTGATATCTATTTATTGAATAGTGAAAAAGTCTTTTCTAAAATGACGTCTTGCATATGACTCATAGAAATAGTAGATAGACTAGCTAGAATCAAACTTTCACTGTTCTATCTACTATTGATATCTATTTATTGAATAGTGAAAAAGTCTTTTCTAAAATGACGTCTTGCATATGACTCATAGAAATAGTAGATAGACTAGCTAGAATCAAACTTTCACTGTTCTATCTACTATTGATATCTATTTATTGAATAGTGAAAAAGTCTTTTCTAAAATGACGTCTTGCATATGACTCATAGAAATAGTAGATAGACTAGCTAGAATCAAACTTTCACTGTTCTATCTACTATTGATATCTATTTATTGAATAGTGAAAAAGTCTTTTCTAAAATGACGTCTTGCATATGACTCATAGAAATAGTAGATAGACTAGCTAGAATCAAACTTTCACTGTTCTATCTACTATTGATATCTATTTATTGAATAGTGAAAAAGTCTTTTCTAAAATGACGTCTTGCATATGACTCATAGAAATAGTAGATAGACTAGCTAGAATCAAACTTTCACTGTTCTATCTACTATTGATATCTATTTATTGAATAGTGAAAAAGTCTTTTCTAAAATGACGTCTTGCATATGACTCATAGAAATAGTAGATAGACTAGCTAGAATCAAACTTTCACTGTTCTATCTACTATTGATATCTATTTATTGAATAGTGAAAAAGTCTTTTCTAAAATGACGTCTTGCATATGACTCATAGAAATAGTAGATAGACTAGCTAGAATCAAACTTTCACTGTTCTATCTACTATTGATATCTATTTATTGAATAGTGAAAAAGTCTTTTCTAAAATGACGTCTTGCATATGACTCATAGAAATAGTAGATAGACTAGCTAGAATCAAACTTTCACTGTTCTATCTACTATTGATATCTATTTATTGAATAGTGAAAAAGTCTTTTCTAAAATGACGTCTTGCATATGACTCATAGAAATAGTAGATAGACTAGCTAGAATCAAACTTTCACTGTTCTATCTACTATTGATATCTATTTATTGAATAGTGAAAAAGTCTTTTCTAAAATGACGTCTTGCATATGACTCATAGAAATAGTAGATAGACTAGCTAGAATCAAACTTTCACTGTTCTATCTACTATTGATATCTATTTATTGAATAGTGAAAAAGTCTTTTCTAAAATGACGTCTTGCATATGACTCATAGAAATAGTAGATAGACTAGCTAGAATCAAACTTTCACTGTTCTATCTACTATTGATATCTATTTATTGAATAGTGAAAAAGTCTTTTCTAAAATGACGTCTTGCATATGACTCATAGAAATAGTAGATAGACTAGCTAGAATCAAACTTTCACTGTTCTATCTACTATTGATATCTATTTATTGAATAGTGAAAAAGTCTTTTCTAAAATGACGTCTTGCATATGACTCATAGAAATAGTAGATAGACTAGCTAGAATCAAACTTTCACTGTTCTATCTACTATTGATATCTATTTATTGAATAGTGAAAAAGTCTTTTCTAAAATGACGTCTTGCATATGACTCATAGAAATAGTAGATAGACTAGCTAGAATCAAACTTTCACTGTTCTATCTACTATTGATATCTATTTATTGAATAGTGAAAAAGTCTTTTCTAAAATGACGTCTTGCATATGACTCATAGAAATAGTAGATAGACTAGCTAGAATCAAACTTTCACTGTTCTATCTACTATTGATATCTATTTATTGAATAGTGAAAAAGTCTTTTCTAAAATGACGTCTTGCATATGACTCATAGAAATAGTAGATAGACTAGCTAGAATCAAACTTTCACTGTTCTATCTACTATTGATATCTATTTATTGAATAGTGAAAAAGTCTTTTCTAAAATGACGTCTTGCATATGACTCATAGAAATAGTAGATAGACTAGCTAGAATCAAACTTTCACTGTTCTATCTACTATTGATATCTATTTATTGAATAGTGAAAAAGTCTTTTCTAAAATGACGTCTTGCATATGACTCATAGAAATAGTAGATAGACTAGCTAGAATCAAACTTTCACTGTTCTATCTACTATTGATATCTATTTATTGAATAGTGAAAAAGTCTTTTCTAAAATGACGTCTTGCATATGACTCATAGAAATAGTAGATAGACTAGCTAGAATCAAACTTTCACTGTTCTATCTACTATTGATATCTATTTATTGAATAGTGAAAAAGTCTTTTCTAAAATGACGTCTTGCATATGACTCATAGAAATAGTAGATAGACTAGCTAGAATCAAACTTTCACTGTTCTATCTACTATTGATATCTATTTATTGAATAGTGAAAAAGTCTTTTCTAAAATGACGTCTTGCATATGACTCATAGAAATAGTAGATAGACTAGCTAGAATCAAACTTTCACTGTTCTATCTACTATTGATATCTATTTATTGAATAGTGAAAAAGTCTTTTCTAAAATGACGTCTTGCATATGACTCATAGAAATAGTAGATAGACTAGCTAGAATCAAACTTTCACTGTTCTATCTACTATTGATATCTATTTATTGAATAGTGAAAAAGTCTTTTCTAAAATGACGTCTTGCATATGACTCATAGAAATAGTAGATAGACTAGCTAGAATCAAACTTTCACTGTTCTATCTACTATTGATATCTATTTATTGAATAGTGAAAAAGTCTTTTCTAAAATGACGTCTTGCATATGACTCATAGAAATAGTAGATAGACTAGCTAGAATCAAACTTTCACTGTTCTATCTACTATTGATATCTATTTATTGAATAGTGAAAAAGTCTTTTCTAAAATGACGTCTTGCATATGACTCATAGAAATAGTAGATAGACTAGCTAGAATCAAACTTTCACTGTTCTATCTACTATTGATATCTATTTATTGAATAGTGAAAAAGTCTTTTCTAAAATGACGTCTTGCATATGACTCATAGAAATAGTAGATAGACTAGCTAGAATCAAACTTTCACTGTTCTATCTACTATTGATATCTATTTATTGAATAGTGAAAAAGTCTTTTCTAAAATGACGTCTTGCATATGACTCATAGAAATAGTAGATAGACTAGCTAGAATCAAACTTTCACTGTTCTATCTACTATTGATATCTATTTATTGAATAGTGAAAAAGTCTTTTCTAAAATGACGTCTTGCATATGACTCATAGAAATAGTAGATAGACTAGCTAGAATCAAACTTTCACTGTTCTATCTACTATTGATATCTATTTATTGAATAGTGAAAAAGTCTTTTCTAAAATGACGTCTTGCATATGACTCATAGAAATAGTAGATAGACTAGCTAGAATCAAACTTTCACTGTTCTATCTACTATTGATATCTATTTATTGAATAGTGAAAAAGTCTTTTCTAAAATGACGTCTTGCATATGACTCATAGAAATAGTAGATAGACTAGCTAGAATCAAACTTTCACTGTTCTATCTACTATTGATATCTATTTATTGAATAGTGAAAAAGTCTTTCTAAAATGACGTCTTGCATATGACTCATAGAAATAGTAGATAGACTAGCTAGAATCAAACTTTCACTGTTCTATCTACTATTGATATCTATTTATTGAATAGTGAAAAAGTCTTTTCTAAAATGACGTCTTGCATATGACTCATAGAAATAGTAGATAGACTAGCTAGAATCAAACTTTCACTGTTCTATCTACTATTGATATCTATTTATTGAATAGTGAAAAAGTCTTTTCTAAAATGACGTCTTGCATATGACTCATAGAAATAGTAGATAGACTAGCTAGAATCAAACTTTCACTGTTCTATCTACTATTGATATCTATTTATTGAATAGTGAAAAAGTCTTTTCTAAAATGACGTCTTGCATATGACTCATAGAAATAGTAGATAGACTAGCTAGAATCAAACTTTCACTGTTCTATCTACTATTGATATCTATTTATTGAATAGTGAAAAAGTCTTTTCTAAAATGACGTCTTGCATATGACTCATAGAAATAGTAGATAGACTAGCTAGAATCAAACTTTCACTGTTCTATCTACTATTGATATCTATTTATTGAATAGTGAAAAAGTCTTTTCTAAAATGACGTCTTGCATATGACTCATAGAAATAGTAGATAGACTAGCTAGAATCAAACTTTCACTGTTCTATCTACTATTGATATCTATTTATTGAATAGTGAAAAAGTCTTTTCTAAAATGACGTCTTGCATATGACTCATAGAAATAGTAGATAGACTAGCTAGAATCAAACTTTCACTGTTCTATCTACTATTGATATCTATTTATTGAATAGTGAAAAAGTCTTTTCTAAAATGACGTCTTGCATATGACTCATAGAAATAGTAGATAGACTAGCTAGAATCAAACTTTCACTGTTCTATCTACTATTGATATCTATTTATTGAATAGTGAAAAAGTCTTTTCTAAAATGACGTCTTGCATATGACTCATAGAAATAGTAGATAGACTAGCTAGAATCAAACTTTCACTGTTCTATCTACTATTGATATCTATTTATTGAATAGTGAAAAAGTCTTTTCTAAAATGACGTCTTGCATATGACTCATAGAAATAGTAGATAGACTAGCTAGAATCAAACTTTCACTGTTCTATCTACTATTGATATCTATTTATTGAATAGTGAAAAAGTCTTTTCTAAAATGACGTCTTGCATATGACTCATAGAAATAGTAGATAGACTAGCTAGAATCAAACTTTCACTGTTCTATCTACTATTGATATCTATTTATTGAATAGTGAAAAAGTCTTTTCTAAAATGACGTCTTGCATATGACTCATAGAAATAGTAGATAGACTAGCTAGAATCAAACTTTCACTGTTCTATCTACTATTGATATCTATTTATTGAATAGTGAAAAAGTCTTTCTAAAATGACGTCTTGCATATGACTCATAGAAATAGTAGATAGACTAGCTAGAATCAAACTTTCACTGTTCTATCTACTATTGATATCTATTTATTGAATAGTGAAAAAGTCTTTTCTAAAATGACGTCTTGCATATGACTCATAGAAATAGTAGATAGACTAGCTAGAATCAAACTTTCACTGTTCTATCTACTATTGATATCTATTTATTGAATAGTGAAAAAGTCTTTTCTAAAATGACGTCTTGCATATGACTCATAGAAATAGTAGATAGACTAGCTAGAATCAAACTTTCACTGTTCTATCTACTATTGAAATCTATTTATTGAATAGTGAAAAAAGTCTTTTCTAAAATGACGTCTTGCATATGACTCATAGAAATAGTAGATAGACTAGCTAGAATCAAACTTTCACTGTTCTATCTACTATTGATATCTATTATTGAATAGTGAAAAAGTCTTTTCTAAAATGACGTCTTGCATATGACTCATAGAAATAGTAGATAGACTAGCTAGAATCAAACTTTCACTGTTCTATCTACTA
>NW_027065727.1:0-20495 GCF_032884065.1 Artemia franciscana | reverse complement strand
ATAGGGACACAACTACAATGGCGCGTAACTAATATGGCGCGTAACGACTTACGCGCGCGGGGGGGCTTGGGGGGCGCGAAGCGCCCCCACCAACTAGGTGTTGGGGTGGCGCGAAGCGCCACCCCAACAGCTAGTATTAAATAAACTGTGCGTATAATAATTCTTACATTTTTTCCATCTAAGCTCTTAAACAGCAAAGAAGTAAAAATATTTACAAAATGAAAAGTAATTGTATGCTATTCTTTTTGGTTGAAGGTATTTTCATCAATATCTATATGTCTGTTTACTCCTGATCATCCCTCAGCAAATATTTCTAAATTTTCTTACCAGAAAACGATCTCTATTATTACAGAGAATGCTCCTATAAAACGACCTTGTAACTATAACATCCGATTTCGCCCAGGAAGATATGCCTAATACTCTCTCTTATGTTCAGATAAACAATGAAAACCACAAGATGCAAGAAGACATTTATTGCTGTATGCTCACTTTGATGAGGTTCATCCGCATCAGTACTGACAGATATCTAAAACTAAAGGATAAAATATGTTAGATAATGAGCTCAAATCAGCATACTAATTTATAGAAAAAAGCTGTCTAGCAATGCAGAGTGAAAATCCATCATTAACAGTAGAATTCTGCCCAGTCAGAAACTAGTTAACTATGGTTGAGGTTGTCAAATGAAAAAGGATTGCCCTGTCAGATCGAGAAAAAAAATTTAAATTGCACTTCATAATATATTTATGCTGTCCATCTCAACAAAAAGTTCATTCACTAATTGTTTTGGCTTGGATGAACAAATCCATTGAGCTATTCATCAGAAACTGTGAAGTTTGTAACCTATCACAGAAGTCTAAACCGAAAAAAATTCTTCCTCCAGCATGAAATGCCCACCCTTAGGAGCATGTTGGAGTTGATCTCTTCCAACTTGATAGTAAATATCTTATGGTCACTGTAGACTATTTCAGTAGTTATGTTGCGATTGATCTACATGAGACCAATGCCTATTCAACTAAAGTACCTGAATGTCTGAAGGAAGTTTTTCCAGACATGGAATTCCTTCAACCATCACCTCAGACAATTGCCTACAGTTCCATTGAGATGTATTGAAAAGTTTTATTAAAAAAATGGGGCATAGATAGCTGAATTTCGACCCCACACTGCCCCCTGTCTAATACCCTTTTAGAAAAGGCAAGTCATAATTCCAAAACTATAATAGGGACACACAAAAATTCAAAAACGATAAATACCTTGCACTTCTAGAACACAGAGAAATCCTGTTTGATGTCATTGCATCTCCAGTATTGCTCATATGAACAAGAACTTGAGATTTATCCTACATTGTACTAATGAACATCTAAAGCATAGAATAGTATCACAACCTGTATTTATAGATGCAAGAACAGAAGCACAAGAACGACAGAAATCTACTATAATCTTAAAACTAAGCTACAAAAAATTATACCAACAGGGCAGTCTATTAGAATTCCTGAAACAGATGGTACTTGGCAGAAAGCCAGCATCACTGACAAATTGCATAGTTGAGACTCCAAATGACAAACAGCAGAGGTAGAACCAAAAAGAATTGAGACTCTCTGCAGAAGACAATATTAATGTCCCCCTTCTCCCCCCCCCAAAAAAAAAATTGCATCAGAAGGAAGTGGATAAGAATCCATCAAACTATAAAAGCCATACAAATAATTCCCCATTACCTCCAGTCAAAGAAAATATTGCAACCAAAATCCCAATAACAATAATTCTCAGCCTCACAGGATTACAGATTCTAGAAAAGAGACAACAGCAATTATTGATACAGGGAAATTACAACCAGAGGTAGCAGACAGATTAAACCACCATCAAGACTTAACTCGTGACTTCCCTTTTCAAAAGAAGAAATATGTAATGTCCTGGCTCCTTTGAATGGAGTGCTTTTCATCATTGTGCTGCATTAACTTACTTATTTGTGATATAGTTGCTTTACTTATGTCGTAGTCGCAAATGTCTTAATTGGTTGAGTTATCATAGGAGGGTAAGACCAGAGTTAGGAAAAATAATTTGAAAATATGAAATCAGTGGTAATTATAGAAGAGCTGCACTATGATGGAACTGCACAGAGATAACAGGCCAAGACTAAAAAGTATGAGTAATTACTTTCCCGTGAACTTGGTCTTATACCAACCAGAGGTGTTACTCAAACAGAGGTGAGATATAGTTGCTTTACTTATGCTGTAATTATTTCAAGTGTTGTGACCTGGCTTTAAATAAAATGCTTAGAAGCATCTGCATTTAAAGATTGTCAGTTTTATTCTTTTCTCTTTATTTTTCATATATCCTAGGGCTCATTCCAGGACCATCAGGAGGGATGGGGCAGTGTACATCGTCAGAAAAGAAGCCATGACATTTAGAAAGAACGTTAAATAAGGAATCTAATGGCACTATATTTATTTGTTTTTATTTAACATATTTCCTTTAGAAATGGTCAACCACTGAAGTAATAATAAAGAATAACCCTTGGAAGAATATAGATCCTTAATTAGGTTGCATTAGAGGGTATCAGCCTAGGATTTCTTCTCTCCAGAAGGAAACATGCTAAAAATAAAGCGATTCTTACTCATAATATGCTCAGAAGCTTTTACTCAAACAGATCCTCTAGATATACTACAGTAATTCACTTTTTTTTATAAATAAAAGAATTTTTACAATGGGCAAGTCCACATGAAGTTAACAAATTAAATATGTTTTACAACCCTGACCTAGTCTTCATTACCTGACACGTGAGCGGCAACACGTGAAATAGGCAATAGCCCCCAGCAGCTTTAGAAGATAGTATCGAAGCTAACACCGTAACAACGAAATTTACGTTGCATTTATGGGTATCAGTTTAGGAATTTTTTTTAGTTTAGCTCAAAAATTTTACTTCAACATACTCTATAGGCAGAGACTATTGTCATTCACTTTTCTTATATATAAGATAACTTTTACAATGGGTAACAAATTAACCAACACAATGAAAATATTCTTACGACCTTGAACTCATTTGTCATTATAAGGTCAAACAGCAACACGTACAGAGATAAAAAGTTGCCCCCAACAGCTATGGAATAGTTTCAATGCTAATACTAGGTTCGTCGTTGCAAATCTAACACGGTCAATATAGCTGCCTGAAAAAAAAAACATTTTTCCTCACATTAATTCCTCACTACGAATAAAGACTATAAAGACTATACGAATAAAGAGACTATTGTCATTCACTTTTCTTATATATAAGATAACTTTTACAATGGGTAACAAATTAACCAACACAATGAAAATATTCTTACGACCTTGAACTCATTTGTCATTATAAGGTCAAACAGCAACACGTACAGAGATAAAAAGTTGCCCCCAACAGCTATGGAATAGTTTCAATGCTAATACTAGGTTCGTCGTTGCAAATCTAACACGGTCAATATAGCTGCCTGAAAAAAAAAACATTTTTCCTCACATTAATTCCTCACTACGAATAAAGACGTTATCCACCACCATATGTCAAAACTTAAGTTTTCGAGGGTAATAGCTACGTATGTTGAAAAAATGAAGATACTAGACTATTTTTTGATTGCAAATGGTAAAGAATGTGATTAAAGGCTCTTTTCCTATTTCAAAAGTTTTAGTTTTCGAGGGTAATAGCTATGTCTGTGGAAAAAATGAAGATATTAGACTATTTTATGATTGCACATGGTAAAGAATGTGATTAAAGGCTCTTTTCCTATTTCAAGAGTTTTAGTTTTCGAGGGTAATAGCTACGTATGTTGAAAAAATGAAGATATTAGACTATTTTATGATTGCAAATGGTAAAGAATGTGATTAAAGGCTCTTTTCCTATTTCAAAAGTTTTAGTTTTCGAGGGTAATAGCTACGTATGTTGAAAAAATCAAGATATTAGACTATTTTATGACTGCAAATGGTAAAGAATTTGATTAAAGGCTCTTTTCCTATTTCAAAAGTTTTAGTTTTCGGGGGTAAGAGCTACGTATGTTGAAAAAATGAAGATATTAGACTATTTTATGATTGAAAATAGTAAAGAATGTGATTAAAGGTTCTTTTCCTATGTCAAAAGTTTTAGTTTTCGAGGGTAATAGCTACGTATGTTGAAAAAATGAAGATATTAGACTATTTCATGATTGCAAATGGTAAAGAATGTGATTAAAGGCTCTTTTCCTATGTCAAAAGTTTTAGTTTTCGAGGGTAATAGCTACGTATGTTGAAAAAATGAAAATATTAGACTATTTTGTGATTGCAATGGTAAAGAATGTGATTAAAGGCTCTTTTCCTATGTCAAAAGTTTTAGTTTTCGAGGGTAATAGCTACGTATGTTGAAAAAATGAAGATATTAGACTATTTTTAATTGCAAATGGTAAAGAATGTGATTAAAGGCTCTTTTCCTATGTCAAAAGTTTTAGTTTTCGGGGGTAATAGCTAGGTATGTTGAAAAAATGAAAATATTAGACTATTTTGTGATTGCAATGGTAAAGAATGTGATTAAAGTCTCTTTTCCTATGTCAAAAGTTTTAGTTTTCGAGGGTAATAGCTACGTATGTTGAAAAAATGAAGATATTAGACTATTTTATGATTGCAAATGGTAAAGAATGTGATTAAGGGCTCTTTTCCTGTCAAAAGTTTTAGTTTTCGAGGGTAATAGCTACGTATGTTGAAAAAATGAAGATATTGGACTATTTTATGATTGCAAATGGTAAAGAATGTGATTAAAGGCTCTTTTCCTATTTCAAAAGTTTTAGTTTTCGAGGGTAATAGCTACGTATGTTGAAAAAATGAAGATATTAGACTATTTTATGATTGCACATTGTAGAGAATGTGATTAAAGGCTCTTTTCCTATTTCAAAAGTTTTAGTTTTCGTGGGTAATAGCTACGTATGTTGAAAAAATGAAGATATTAGACTATTTTATGATTGCAAATGGTAAAGAATGTGATTAAAGGCTCTTTTCCTATTTCAAAAGTTTTAGTTTTCGAGGGTAATAGCTACGTATGTTGAGAAAATGAAGATATTAGACTATTTTTTGATTGCACATGGTAAAGAATGTGATTAAAGGCTCTTTTCCTATTTCAAAAGTTTTAGTTTTCGAGGGTAATAGCTACGTATGTTGAAAAAATGAAGATATTAGACTATTTTATGATTGCAAATAGTAAAGAATGTGATTAAAGGCTCTTTTCCTATGTCAAAAGTTTTAGTTTTCGAGGGTAATAGCTACGTATGTTGAAAAAATGAAGATTTTAGACTATTTTATGATTGCAAATGGTAAAGAATGTGATTAAAGGCTCTTTTCCTATTTCAAAAGTTTTAGTTTTCGGGGGTAATAGCTACGTATGTTGAAAAAATGAAAATATTAGACTATTTTGTGATTGCAATGGTAAAGAATGTGATTAAAGGCTCTTTTCCTATGTCAAAAGTTTTAGTTTTCGAGGGTAATAGCTACGTATGTTGAAAAAATGAAGATATTAGACTATTTTATGATTGCAAATGGTAAAGAATGTGATTAAGGGCTCTTTTCCTGTCAAAAGTTTTAGTTTTCGAGGGTAATAGCTACGTATGTTGAAAAAATGAAGATATTGGACTATTTTATGATTGCAAATGGTAAAGAATGTGATTAAAGGCTCTTTTCCTATTTCAAAAGTTTTAGTTTTCGAGGGTAATAGCTACGTATGTTGAAAAAATGAAGATATTAGACTATTTTATGATTGCACATTGTAGAGAATGTGATTAAAGGCTCTTTTCCTATTTCAAAAGTTTTAGTTTTCGTGGGTAATAGCTAAGTATGTTGAAAAAATGAAGATATTAGACTATTTTATGATTGCGAATGGTAAAGAATGTGATTAAAGGCTCTTTTCCTATTTCAAAAGTTTTAGTTTTCGAGGGTAATAGCTACGTATGTTGAGAAAATGAAGATATTAGACTATTTTTTGATTGCACATGGTAAAGAATGTGATTAAAGGCTCTTTTCCTATTTCAAAAGTTTTAGTTTTCGAGGGTAATAGCTACGTATGTTGAAAAAATGAAGATATTAGACTATTTTATGATTGCAAATGGTAAAGAATGTGATTAAAGGCTCTTTTCCTATGTCAAAATTTTTAGTTTTCGAGGGTAGTAGCTATGTATGTTGAAAAAAAATGAAGATATTAGACTATTTTATGATTGCACATGGTAAAGAATGTGATTAAAGGCTCTTTTCCTATTTCAAACGTTTTAATTTTCGAGGGTAATAGCTACGTATGTTGAAAAAATTAAGATATTAGACTATTTTATGATTGCACATGGTAAAGAATGTGATTAAAGGCTCTTTTCCTATTTCAAAAGTTTTAGTTTTCGAGGGTAATAGCTGTGTCTGTGAAAAAAATGAAGATATTAGATTATTTTATGATTGCACATGGTAAAGAATGTGATTAAAGGCTCTTTTCCTATTTCAAAAGTTTTAGTTTTCGAGGGTAATAGCTACGTATGTTGAAAAAATGAAGATATTAGACAATTTTATGATTGCACATGGTAAAGAATGTGATTAAAGGCTCTTTTCCTATTTCAAAAGTTTTAGTTTTCGGGGGTAATAGCTACGTATGTGGAAAAAGTGAAGATATTAGACTATTTTTTGATTGCAAATGGTAAAGAATGTGATTAAAGGCTCTTTTCCTATTTCAAAAGTTTTAGTTTTCGAGGGTAATAGCTACGTATGTTGAAAAAATGAAGACATTAGACTATTTTATGATTGCAAATGGTAAAGAATGTGATTAAAGGCTCTTTTCCTATTTCAAAAGTTTTAGTTTTCGAGGGTAATAGCTACGTATGTTGAAAAAATGAAGATATTAGACTATTTTATGATTGCAAATGGTAAAGAATGTGATTAAAGGCTCTTTTCCTATCTCAAAAGTTTTAGTTTTCGGGGGTAAGAGCTACGTATGTTGAAAAAATGAAGATATTAGACTACTTTATGATTGCAAATGGTAAAGAATGTGATTAAAGGCTCTTTTCCTATGTCAAAAGTTTTAGTTTTTGAGGGTAATAGCTACGTATGTTGAAAAAATGAAGATATTAGACTATTTTATGATTGCAAATGGTAAAGAATGTGATTAAAGGGTCTTTTCCTATTTCAAAAGTTTTAGTTTTCGGGGATAATAGCTACGTATGTTGAAAAAATGAAGATATTAGACTATTTTATGATTGCAAATGGTAAAGAATGTGATTAAAGGCTCTTTTCCTATGTCAAAAGTTTTAGTTTTCGAGGGTAATAGCTAAGTATGTTGAAAAAATGAAGATATTAGACTATTTTATGATTGCAAATGGTAAAGAATGTGATTAAAGGCTCTTTTCCTATGTCAAAAGTTTTAGTTTTCGAGGGTAATAGCTACGTATGTTGAAAAAATGAAGATATTAGACTATTTTATGATTGCAAATGGTAAAGAATGTGATTAAGCGCTCTTTTCCTGTCAAAAGTTTTAGTTTTCGAGGGTAATAGCTACGTATGTTGAAAAAATGAAGATATTGGACTATTTTATGATTGCAAATGGTAAAGAATGTGATTAAAGGCTCTTTTCCTATTTGAAAAGTTTTATTTTTCGAGGGTAATAGCTACGTATGTTGAAAAAATGAAGATATTAGACTATTTTATGATTGCACATGGTAAAGAATGTGATTAAAGGCTCTTTTCCTATTTCAAAATATTTTAGTTTTCGAGGGTAATAGCTACGTATGTTGAAAAAATGAAGATACTAGACTATTTTTTGATTGCAAATGGTAAAGAATGTGATTAAAGGCTCTTTTCCTATTTCAAAAGTTTTAGTTTTCGAGGGTAATAGCTATGTCTGTGGAAAAAATTAAGATATTAGACTATTTTATGATTGCACATGGTAAAGAATGTGATTAAAGGCTCTTTTCCTATTTCAAGAGTTTTAGTTTTCGAGGGTAATAGCTACGTATGTTGAAAAAATGAAGATATTAGACTATTTTATGATTGCAAATGGTAAAGAATGTGATTAAAGGCTCTTTTCCTATTTCAAAAGTTTTAGTTTTCGAGGGTAATAGCTACGTATGTTGAAAAAATCAAGATATTAGACTATTTTATGACTGCAAATGGTAAAGAATTTGATTAAAGGCTCTTTTCCTATTTCAAAAGTTTTAGTTTTCGGGGGTAAGAGCTACGTATGTTGAAAAAATGAAGATATTAGACTATTTTATGATTGAAAATAGTAAAGAATGTGATTAAAGGTTCTTTTCCTATGTCAAAAGTTTTAGTTTTCGAGGGTAATAGCTACGTATGTTGAAAAAATGAAGATATTAGACTATTTTATGATTGCAAATGGTAAAGAATGTGATTAAAGGCTCTTTTCCTATGTCAAAAGTTTTAGTTTTCGAGGGTAATAGCTACGTATGTTGAAAAAATGAAAATATTAGACTATTTTGTGATTGCAATGGTAAAGAATGTGATTAAAGGCTCTTTTCCTATGTCAAAAGTTTTAGTTTTCGAGGGTAATAGCTACGTATGTTGAAAAAATGAAGATATTAGACTATTTTTAATTGCAAATGGTAAAGAATGTGATTAAAGGCTCTTTTCCTATGTCAAAAGTTTTAGTTTTCGGGGGTAATAGCTAGGTATGTTGAAAAAATGAAAATATTAGACTATTTTGTGATTGCAAATGGTAAAGAATGTGATTAAGGGCTCTTTTCCTATGTCAAAAGTTTTAGTTTTCGAGGGTAATAGCTACGTATGTTGAAAAAATGAAGATATTAGACTATTTTATGATTGCAAATGGTAAAGAATGTGATTAAGGGCTCTTTTCCTGTCAAAAGTTTTAGTTTTCGAGGGTAATAGCTACGTATGTTGAAAAAATGAAGATATTGGACTATTTTATGATTGCAAATGGTAAAGAATGTGATTAAAGGCTCTTTTCCTATTTCAAAAGTTTTAGTTTTCGAGGGTAATAGCTACGTATGTTGAAAAAATGAAGATATTAGACTATTTTATGATTGCACATTGTAGAGAATGTGATTAAAGGCTCTTTTCCTATTTCAAAAGTTTTAGTTTTCGTAGGTAATAGCTACGTATGTTGAAAAAATGAAGATATTAGGCTATTTTATGATTGCAAATGGTAAAGAATGTGATTAAAGGCTCTTTTCCTATTTCAAAAGTTTTAGTTTTCGAGGGTAATAGCTACGTATGTTGAGAAAATGAAGATATTAGACTATTTTTTGATTGCACATGGTAAAGAATGTGATTAAAGGCTCTTTTCCTATTTCAAAAGTTTTAGTTTTCGAGGGTAATAGCTACGTATGTTGAAAAAATGAAGATATTAGACTATTTTATGATTGCAAATAGTAAAGAATGTGATTAAAGGCTCTTTTCCTATGTCAAAAGTTTTAGTTTTCGAGGGTAATAGCTACGTATGTTGAAAAAATGAAGATTTTAGACTATTTTATGATTGCAAATGGTAAAGAATGTGATTAAAGGCTCTTTTCCTATTTCAAAAGTTTTAGTTTTCGGGGGTAATAGCTACGTATGTTGAAAAAATGAAAATATTAGACTATTTTGTGATTGCAATGGTAAAGAATGTGATTAAAGGCTCTTTTCCTATGTCAAAAGTTTTAGTTTTCGAGGGTAATAGCTACGTATGTTGAAAAAATGAAGATATTAGACTATTTTATGATTGCAAATGGTAAAGAATGTGATTAAGGGCTCTTTTCCTGTCAAAAGTTTTAGTTTTCGAGGGTAATAGCTACGTATGTTGAAAAAATGAAGATATTGGACTATTTTATGATTGCAAATGGTAAAGAATGTGATTAAAGGCTCTTTTCCTATTTCAAAAGTTTTAGTTTTCGAGGGTAATAGCTACGTATGTTGAAAAAATGAAGATATTAGACTATTTTATGATTGCACATTGTAGAGAATGTGATTAAAGGCTCTTTTCCTATTTCAAAAGTTTTAGTTTTCGTGGGTAATAGCTAAGTATGTTGAAAAAATGAAGATATTAGACTATTTTATGATTGCGAATGGTAAAGAATGTGATTAAAGGCTCTTTTCCTATTTCAAAAGTTTTAGTTTTCGAGGGTAATAGCTACGTATGTTGAGAAAATGAAGATATTACACTATTTTTTGATTGCACATGGTAAAGAATGTGATTAAAGGCTCTTTTCCTATTTCAAAAGTTTTAGTTTTCGAGGGTAATAGCTACGTATGTTGAAAAAATGAAGATATTAGACTATTTTATGATTGCAAATGGTAAAGAATGTGATTAAAGGCTCTTTTCCTATGTCAAAATTTTTAGTTTTCGAGGGTAATAGCTATGTATGTTGAAAAAAATGAAGATATTAGACTATTTTATGATTGCACATGGTAAAGAATGTGATTAAAGGCTCTTTTCCTATTTCAAACGTTTTAATTTTCGAGGGTAATAGCTACGTATGTTGAAAAAATTAAGATATTAGACTATTTTATGATTGCACATGGTAAAGAATGTGATTAAAGGCTCTTTTCCTATTTCAAAAGTTTTAGTTTTCGAGGGTAATAGCTGTGTCTGTGAAAAAAATGAAGATATTAGATTATTTTATGATTGCACATGGTAAAGAATGTGATTAAAGGCTCTTTTCCTATTTCAAAAGTTTTAGTTTTCGAGGGTAATAGCTACGTATGTTGAAAAAATGAAGATATTAGACAATTTTATGATTGCACATGGTAAAGAATGTGATTAAAGGCTCTTTTCCTATTTCAAAAGTTTTAGTTTTCGGGGGTAATAGCTACGTATGTGGAAAAAATGAAGATATTAGACTATTTTTTGATTGCAAATGGTAAAGAATGTGATTAAAGGCTCTTTTCCTATTTCAAAAGTTTTAGTTTTCGAGGGTAATAGCTACGTATGTTGAAAAAATGAAGACATTAGACTATTTTATGATTGCAAATGGTAAAGAATGTGATTAAAGGCTCTTTTCCTATTTCAAAAGTTTTAGTTTTCGAGGGTAATAGCTACGTATGTTGAAAAAATGAAGATATTAGACTATTTTATGATTGCAAATGGTAAAGAATGTGATTAAAGGCTCTTTTCCTATCTCAAAAGTTTTAGTTTTCGGGGGTAAGAGCTACGTATGTTGAAAAAATGAAGATATTAGACTACTTTATGATTGCAAATGGTAAAGAATGTGATTAAAGGCTCTTTTCCTATGTCAAAAGTTTTAGTTTTTGAGGGTAATAGCTACGTATGTTGAAAAAATGAAGATATTAGACTATTTTATGATTGCAAATGGTAAAGAATGTGATTAAAGGGTCTTTTCCTATTTCAAAAGTTTTAGTTTTCGGGGATAATAGCTACGTATGTTGAAAAAATGAAGATATTAGACTATTTTATGATTGCAAATGGTAAAGAATGTGATTAAAGGCTCTTTTCCTATGTCAAAAGTTTTAGTTTTCGAGGGTAATAGCTAAGTATGTTGAAAAAATGAAGATATTAGACTATTTTATGATTGCAAATGGTAAAGAATGTGATTAAAGGCTCTTTTCCTATGTCAAAAGTTTTAGTTTTCGAGGGTAATAGCTACGTATGTTGAAAAAATGAAGATATTAGACTATTTTATGATTGCAAATGGTAAAGAATGTGATTAAGCGCTCTTTTCCTGTCAAAAGTTTTAGTTTTCGAGGGTAATAGCTACGTATGTTGAAAAAATGAAGATATTGGACTATTTTATGATTGCAAATGGTAAAGAATGTGATTAAAGGCTCTTTTCCTATTTGAAAAGTTTTATTTTTCGAGGGTAATAGCTACGTATGTTGAAAAAATGAAGATATTAGACTATTTTATGATTGCACATGGTAAAGAATGTGATTAAAGGCTCTTTTCCTATTTCAAAATATTTTAGTTTTCGAGGGTAATAGCTACGTATGTTGAAAAAATGAAGATATTAGACTATTTTATGATTGCAAATGGTAAAGAATGTGAATAAAGGCTCTTTTCCTATTTCAAAAGTTTAGTTTTCGAGGGTAATAGCTACGTATGTTGAAAAAATGAAGATATTAGACTATTTTATGATTGCACATGGTAAAGAATGTGATTAAAGGCTCTTTTCCTATGTCAAAAGTTTTAGTTTTCGAGGGTAATAGCTTTGTCTGTGGAAAAAATGAAGATATTAGACAATTTTATGATTGCACATGGTAAAGAATGTGATTAAAGGCTCTTTTCCTATTTCAAAAGGTTTAGTTTTCGAGGGTAATAGCTACGTATGTTGAAAAAATGAAGATATTAGACTATTTTATGATTGCAAATGGTAAAGAATGTGATTAAAGGCTCTTTTCCTATTTAAAAAATTTTAGTTTTCGAGGGTAATAGCTACGTATGTTGAAATAATGAAGATATTAGACTATTTTATGATTGCACATGGTAAAGAATGTGATTAAAGGCTCTTTTCCTATGTCAAAAGTTTTAGTTTTCGAGGGTAATAGCTTTGTCTGTGGAAAAAATTAAGATATTAGACAATTTTATGATTGCACATGGTAAAGAATGTGATAAAAGGTCCTTTTCCTATTTCAAAAGTTTTAGTTTTCAAGGGTAATAGCTACGTATGTTGAAAAAATGAAGATATTAGACTATTTTATGATTGCACATGGTAAAGAATGTGATTAAAGGCTATTTTCCTATTTCAAAAGTTTTAGTTTTTGAGGGTAATAGCTACGTATGTTGAAAAAATGAAGATATTAGACTATTTTATGATTGCAAATGGTAAAGAATGTGATTAGAGGCTCTTTTCCTATTTCAAAAGTTTTAGTTTTCGAGGGTAATAGCTTTGTCTGTGGAAAAAATGAAGATATTAGACTATTTTATGATTGCAAATGGTAAAGAATGTGATTAAAGGCTCTTTTCCTATGTCAAAAGTTTTAGTTTTCGAGAGTAATAGCTACGTATGTTGAAAAAATGAAGATTTTAGACTATTTTTAATTGCAAATGGTAAAGAATGTGATTAAAGGCCCTTTTCCTATTTCAAAAGTTTTAGTTTTCGAGGGTAATAGCTACGTATGTTGAAAAAATGAAGATATTGGACTATTTTATGATTGCAAATGGTAAAGAATGTGATTAAAGGCTCTTTTCCTATTTCAAAAGTCTTAGTTTTCGAGGGTAATAGCTACGTATGTTGAAAAAATGAAGATATTAGACAATTTTATGATTGCACATGGTAAAGAATGTGATTAAAGGCTCTTTTCCTATTTCAAAAGTTCTGGTTATCGAGGGTAATAGCTACGTATGTTGAAAAAATGAAGATATTAGACTATTTTATGATTGCAAATGGTAAAGAATGTGATTAAAGGCTCTTTTCCTATTTCAAAAGTTTTAGTTTTCGAGGGTAATAGCTACGTATGCTGAAAAAATGAAGATATTAGACTATTTTATGATTGCAAATGGTAAAGAATGTGATTAAAGGCTCTTTTCCTATGTCAAAAGTTTTAGTTTTCGAGGGTAATAGCTAGGTATCTTGAAAAAATGAAGATATTAGACAATTTTATGATTGCACATGGTAAAGAATGTGATTAAAGGCTCTTTTCTTATGTCAAAAGTTTTAGTTTTCGAGGGTAATAGCTTTGTCTGTGGAAAAAATGAAGATATTAGACTATTTTATGATTGCAAATGGTAAAGAATGTGATTAAAGGCTCTTTTCCTATTTAAAAAATTTTAGTTTTCGAGGGTAATAGCTACGTATGTTGAAATAATGAAGATATTAGACAATTTTATGATTGCACATGGTAAAGAATGTGATAAAAGGCTCTTTTCCTATTTCAAAAGTTTTAGTTTTCGAGGGTAATAGCTACGTATGTTGAAAAAATGAAGATATTAGACTATTTTATAATTGCACATGATAAAGAATGTGATTAAAGGCTATTTTCCTATTTCAAAAGTTTTAGTTTTCGAGGGTAATAGCTACGTATGTTGAAAAAATGAAGATATTAGACTATTTTATGATTGCAAATGGTAAAGAATGTGATTAGAGGCTCTTTTCCTATTTCAAAAGTTTTAGTTTTCGAGGGTAATAGCTTTGTCTGTGGAAAAAATGAAGATATTAGACTATTTTATGATTGCAAATGGTAAAGAATGTGATTAAAGGCTCTTTTCCAATGTCAAAAGTTTTAGTTTTCGAGAGTAATAGCTACGTATGTTGAAAAAATGAAGATTTTAGACTATTTTATGATTGCAAATGGTAAAGAATGTGATTAAAGGCCCTTTTCCTATTTCAAAAGTTTTAGTTTTCGAGGGTAATAGCTACGTATGTTGAAAAAATGAAGATATTGGACTATTTTATGATTGCACATGGTAAAGAATGTGATTAAAGGCTCTTTTCCTATGTCAAAAGTTTTAGTTTTCGAGGGTAATAGCTTTGTCTGTGGAAAAAATGAAGATATTAGACAATTTTATGATTGAACATGGTAAAGAATGTGATTAAAGGCTCTTTTCCTATTTCAAAAGTTTTAGTTTTCGAGGGTAATAGCTACGTATGTTGAAAAAATGAAGACATTAGACTATTTTATGATTGCAAATGGTAAAGAATGTGATTAAAGGCTCTTTTCCTATTTCAAAAGTTTTAGTTTTCGAGGGTAATAGCTTTGTCTGTGGAAAAAATGAAGATATTAGACAATTTTATGATAGCACATGGTAAAGAATGTGATTAAAGGCTCTTTTCCTATTTCAAAAGTTTTAGTTTTCGAGGGTAATAGCTACGTATGTTGAAAAAATGAAGATATTAGACTATTTTATGATTGCAAATGGTAAAGAATGTGATTAAAGGCTCTTTTCCTATTTAAAAATTTTAGTTTTCGAGGGTAATAGCTACGTATGTTGAAATAATGAAGATATTAGACTATTTTATGATTGCACATGGTAAAGAATGTGATTAAAGGCTATTTTCCTATGTCAAAAGTTTTAGTTTTCGAGGGTAATAGCTTTGTCTGTGGAAAAAATGAAGATATTAGACAATTTTATGATTGCACATGGTAAAGAATGTGATTAAAGGCTCTTTTCCTATTTCAAAAGTTTTAGTTTTCGAGGGTAATAGCTACGTATGTTGAAAAAATGAAGATATTAGACTATTTTATGATTGCAAATGGTAAAGAATGTGATTAAAGGCTCTTTTCCTATTTAAAAATTTTAGTTTTCGAGGGTAATAGCTACGTATGTTGAAATAATGAAGATATTAGACTATTTTATGATTGCACATGGTAAAGAATGTGATTAAAGGCTCTTTTCCTATTTCAAAAGTTTTAGTTTTCGAGGGTAATAGCTACGTATGTTGAAAAAATGAAGATATTAGACTATTTTATGATTGCAAATGGTAAAGAATGTGATTAAAGGCTCTTTTCCTATGTCAAAAGTTTTAGTTTTCGAGGGTAATAGCTACGTATGTTGAAAAAATGAAGATATTAGACTATTTTATGATTGCAAATGGTAAAGAATGTGATTAAAGGCTCTTTTCCTATTTCAAAAGTTTTAGTTTTCGAGGGTAATAGCTTTGTCTGTGGAAAAAATGAAGATTTTAGACTATTTTATGATTGCAAATGGTAAAGAATGTGATTAAAGGCTCTTTTCCTATTTCAAAAGTTTTAGTTTTCGAGGGTAATAGCTACGTATGTTGAAAAAATGAAGATATTAGACAATTTTATGATTGCACATGGTAAAGAATGTGATTAAAGGCTCTTTTCCTATTTCAAAAGTTTTAGTTTTCGAGGGTAATAGCTACGTATGTTGAAAAAATGAAGATATTAGACTATTTTATGATTGCAAATGGTAAAGAATGTGATTAAAGGCTCTTTTCCTATGTCAAAAGTTTTAGTTTTCGAGGGTAATAGCTACGTATGTTGAAAAAATGAAGATATTAGACTATTTTATGATTGCAAATGGTAAAGAATGTGATTAAAGGCTCTTTTCCTATGTCAAAAGTTTTAGTTTTCGAGGGTAATAGCTACGTATGTTGAAAAAATGAAGATATTAGACAATTTTATGATTGCACATGGTAAAGAATGTAATTACGACCAGGACACAGGACAAATGACGACCAGGACACAGGGAATATAAATGATGACCGGGACACAACTGCAACAGGGACGCTGGGGGGCACAGGGGGATATATAAATGACGACGGGGCAATCATTAAAATCATTAGGTATAACTAAAAAAACTAAAAAAAGGTAAAAAACTAAAAACTAAAAAAAAAGACCAATTCAAAACGAGTGTATATACAGACCGGGACACCGGGACACAAATGACGACCGGGACACCGGGACACAGGAAGCGCCCGAAGCAACTAGATGTAAGGGTGGCGCGAACCTACAATGGCAACAGTCAAGGAAGCTGCTAAAAAAAAGCTGCTTAAAAAAATAGCTTCCAAAACTGAAGCTCCAGCACAAAAAAAAAATAAAAAGAAAAGAGAAAAAACTAAAAAAACTAAAAAAAGGTAAAAACAAAAAAAAAACTAAAAAGAAAAAAAGGGGAAAAACACAAAAATTTATTTCACCATAAACCAATTGAAAAACAAATGTATATACAAACCAAGACACCGGGACACAAATGACGACCGGGACACAGGGAATATAAATGACGACCGGGACACTCAAAGAGAAATTACAGACTGGGACACCGGGACACAAATGACGACCAGGACACAGGGAATATAAATGACGACCGGGACACAGGGACACACGTATTCAGATCTATACCTCATGATTCTAATGATTGCCCTTGAGCTTTGTTGATGGTGATTGCAAATACTAATCAAATTGGGAATTGATTACGACCGGGACACAGGGAGTATAAATGACGACATAAGTGAAGACGACATAAAAACGACGACATACAATATAAACGACGACATATAAATGAAGGACATAAGTAAAAAAAAAAACTAAAAAAACTAAAAAAAGATAAAAACTACAAAAAAACTAAAAAGAAAAAAGGGGAAAAACAAAAAAAATTTTTTCATCATTTACCGATTCAAAAACGAATGTATATACAGACCGGGACACAAATGACGACCGGGACGCAGGGAATATAAATGATGACCGGGACACAACTGCAACAGGGACGCTGGGGGCACAGGGGGATATATAAATGACGACGGAGCAATCATTAAAATCATTAGGTATAACTAAAAAAACTAAAAAAAGGTAAAAAACTAAAAACTAAAAAAAAAGACCAATTCAAAAACGAGTGTATATACAGACCGGGACACCGGGACACAGGAAGCGCCCGAACCAACTAGATGTTAGGGTGGCGCGAACCTACAATGGCAACAGTCAAGGAAGCTGCTAAAAAAAAGCTGCTTAAAAAAATAGCTTCCAAAACTGAAGCTCCAGCACAAAAAAAAATAAAAAGAAAAGAGAAAAAACTAAAAAAACTAAAAAAAAAGGTAAAAACCAAAAAAAAACTAAAAAGAAAAAAAGGGGAAAAACACAAAAATTTATTTCATCATATACCAATTGAAAAACAAATGTATATACAGACCAAGACACCGGGACACAAATGACGACCGGGACACAGGGAATATAAATGACGACCGGGACACTCAAAGAGAAATTACAGACTGGGACACCGGGACACAAATGACGACCAGGACACAGGGAATATAAATGACGACCGGGACACAGGGACAAACGTATTCAGATCTATACCTCATGATTCTAATGATTGCCCTTGAGCTTTGTTGATGTTGATTGCTAATCGACGATTCCCCGTGTCGCCGTCGTTACTTATATATCCCCCTGTGCCCCCCGGCGTCCCCGTTGTAGTTGTGACCCTGTGTCCCGGTCGTCATTTATATTCCCTGTGTCCCGGTCGTCATTTGTGTCCCGGTATCCCAGTCTGTGATCTCTCTTTGAGGGTCTGGGGCGTCATTTATATTCCTTGTGTCCCGGTCGTCATTTGTGTCCCGGTGTCCCGGTCTGTATATACATTCGTTTTTAAATTGGTCTTTTTTTAGGTTTTAGTTTTTTACCTTTTTTAGTTTTTTTAGTTATACCTCATGATTCTAATGATTGCCCTTGAGCTTTGTTGATGGTGATTGCAAATACTAATCAAATTGGGAATTGATTACGACCGGGACACAGGGAGTATAAATGACGACATAAGTGAAGACGACATAAAAACGACGACATACAATATAAACGACGACATATAAATGAAGGACATAAGTAAAAAAAAAACTAAAAAACTAAAAAAAAGGTAAAAACTACAAAAAAACTAAAAAGAAAAAAGGGGAAAAACAAAAAAATTATTTCATCATTTACCGATTCAAAAACGAATGTATATACAGACCGGGACACAAATGACGACCGGGACGCAGGGAATATAAATGATGACCGGGACACAACTGCAACAGGGACACTGGGGGGCACAGGGGGATATATAAATGACGACAGGGCAATCATTAAAATCATTAGGTATAACTAAAAAAACTAAAAAAAGGTAAAAAACTAAAAACTAAAAAAAAGACCAATTCAAAAACGAGTGTATATACAGACCGGGACACCGAGACACAAATGACGACCGGGACACCGGGACACAGGAAGCGCCCGAACCAACTAGATGTTAGGGTGGCGCGAACCTACAATGGCAACAGTCAAGGAAGCTGCTAAAAAAAGCTGCTTAAAAAAATAGCTTCAAAAAATTGAAGCTCCAGCACAAAAAAAAAATAAAAAGAAAAGAGAAAAAACTAAAAAAACAAAAAAAAGGTAAAAACCAAAAAAAAACTAAAAAGAAAAAAAGGGGAAAAACACAAAAATTTATTTCATCATATACCAATTGAAAAACAAATGTATATACAGACCAAGACACCGGGACACAAATGACGACCGGGACACAGGGAATATAAATGACGACCGGGACACTCAAAGAGAAATTACAGACTGGGACACCGGGACACAAATGACGACCAGGACACAGGGAATATAAATGACGACCGGAACACAGGGACACACGTATTCAGATCTATACCTCATGATTCTAATGATTGCCCTTGAGCTTTGTTGATGGTGATTGCTAATCGACGATTCCCCGTGTCGCCGTCGTTACTTGTATATCCCCCTGTGCCCCCCGGCGTCCCCGTTGTATTTGTGACCCTGTGTCCCGGTCGTCATTTATATTCCCTGTGTCCCGGTCGTCATTTGTGTCCCGGTGTCCCAGTCTGTGATTTCTCTTTGAGGGTCTGGGGCGTCATTTATATTCCTTGTGTCCCGGTCGTCATTTGTGTCCCGGTGTCCCGGTCTTATATACATTCGTTTTTGAATTGGTCGTTTTTTTAGGTTTTAGTTTTTTATCTTTTTTTTAGTTTTTTTAGTTATACCTCATGATTCTAATGATTGCCCTTGAGCTTTGTTGATGGTGATTGCAAATACTAATCAAATTGGGAATTGATTACGACCGGGACATAGGGATTATAAATGACGACATAAGTAAAGACGACATAAAAACGACGACATACAATATAAACGACGACATATAAATGAAGGACATAAGTAAAAAAAAAAAACTAAAAAAACTAAAAAAAAGGTAAAAACTATAAAAAAACTAAAAAGAAAAAAGGGGAAAAACAAAAAAAATTATTTCATCATTTACCCCGGTCATTTGTGTCCCGGTCTGTATATACATTCGTTTTTGAATCGGTAAATGATGAAATAATTTTTTTTGTTTTTCCCCTTTTTTTCTTTTTAGTTTTTTTGTAGTTTTTACCTTTTTTTTAGTTTTTTTAGTTTTTTTTTTTTTACTTATGTCCTTCATTTATATGTCGTCGTTTATATTGTATGTCGTCGTTTTTATGTCGTCTTCACTTATGTCGTCATTTATAATCCCAGTGTCCCGGTCGTAATCAATTCCCAATTTGATTAGTATTTGCAATCACCATCAACAAAGCTCAAGGGCAATCCTTAGAATCATGAGGTATATATAAATCATGAGGTATCGGCGTCCCCGTTGTAGTTGTGACCCTGTGTCCCGGTCGTCATTTATATTCCCTGTGTCTCGGTCGTCATTTGTGTCCCGGTGTCCCAGCCTGTGATTTCTCTTTGAGGGTCTGGGGCCTCATTTATATTCCTTGTGTCCCGGTCGTCATTTGTGTCCCGGTGTCCCGGTCTGTATATACATTCGTTTTTGAATTGGTCTTTTTTTAGGTTTTAGTTTTTTACCTTTTTTTTAGTTTTTTTAGTTATACCTCATGATTCTAATGATTGCCCTTGAGCTTTGTTGATGGTGATTGCAAATACTAATCAAATTGGGAATTGATTACGACCGGGACACAGGGAGTATAAATGACGACATAAGTGAAGACGACATAAAAACGACGACATCTAATATAAACGACGACATATAAATGAAGGACATAAGTAAAAAAAAAAACTAAAAAAGCTAAAAAAAAGGTAAAAACTACAAAAAAACTAAAAAGAAAAAAGGGGAAAAACAAAAAAAAATATTTCATCATTTACCGATTCAAAAACGAATG
>NW_027065726.1:0-20981 GCF_032884065.1 Artemia franciscana | reverse complement strand
TATTTTATGATTGCACATGGTAAAGAATGTGATTAAAGGCTCTTTTCCTATTTCAAAAGTTTTAGTTTTCGAGGGTAATAGCTACGTATGTTGAAAAAATGAAGATATTAGACTATTTTATGATTGCAAATGGTAAAGAATGTGATTAAAGGCTCTTTTCCTATTTCAAAAGTTTTAGTTTTCGAGGGTAATAGCTACGTATGTTGAAAAAATGAAGATATTAGACTATTTTATGATTGCACATGGTAAAGAATGTGATTAAAGGCTCTTTTCCTATTTCAAAAGTTTTAGTTTTCGAGGGTAATAGCTACGTATGTTGAAAAAATGAAGATATTAGACTATTTTATGATTGCAAATGGTAAAGAATGTGATTAAAGGCTCTTTTCCTATTTCAAAAGTTTTAGTTTTCGAGGGTAATAGCTACGTATGTTGAAAAAATGAAGATATTAGACTATTTTATGATTGCAAATGGTAAAGAATGTGATTAAAGGCTCTTTTCCTATTTCAAAAGTTTTAGTTTTCGAGGGTAATAGCTACGTATGTTGAAAAAATGAAGATATTAGACTATTTTATGATTGCAAATGGTAAAGAATGTGATTAAAGGCTCTTTTCCTATTTCAAAAGTTTTAGTTTTCGAGGGTAATAGCTACGTATGTTGAAAAAATGAAGATATTAGACTATTTTATGATTGCAACATGGTAAAGAATGTGATTAAAGGCTCTTTTCCTATTTCAAAAGTTTTAGTTTTCGAGGGTAATAGCTACGTATGTTGAAAAAATGAAGATATTAGACTATTTTATGATTGCACATGGTAAAGAATGTGATTAAAGGCTCTTTTCCTATTTCAAAAGTTTTAGTTTTCGAGGGTAATAGCTACGTATGTTGAAAAAATGAAGATATTAGACTATTTTATGATTGCACATGGTAAAGAATGTGATTAAAGGCTCTTTTCCTATTTCAAAAGTTTTAGTTTTCGAGGGTAATAGCTACGTATGTTGAAAAAATGAAGATATTAGACTATTTTATGATTGCACATGGTAAAGAATGTGATTAAAGGCTCTTTTCCTATTTCAAAAGTTTTAGTTTTCGAGGGTAATAGCTACGTATGTTGAAAAAATGAAGATATTAGACTATTTTATGATTGCACATGGTAAAGAATGTGATTAAAGGCTCTTTTCCTATTTCAAAAGTTTTAGTTTTCGAGGGTAATAGCTACGTATGTTGAAAAAATGAAGATATTAGACTATTTTATGATTGCACATGGTAAAGAATGTGATTAAAGGCTCTTTTCCTATTTCAAAAGTTTTAGTTTTCGAGGGTAATAGCTACGTATGTTGAAAAAATGAAGATATTAGACTATTTTATGATTGCACATGGTAAAGAATGTGATTAAAGGCTCTTTTCCTATTTCAAAAGTTTTAGTTTTCGAGGGTAATAGCTACGTATGTTGAAAAAATGAAGATATTAGACTATTTTATGATTGCAAATGGTAAAGAATGTGATTAAAGGCTCTTTTCCTATTTCAAAAGTTTTAGTTTTCGAGGGTAATAGCTACGTATGTTGAAAAAATGAAGATATTAGACTATTTTATGATTGCAATGGTAAAGAATGTGATTAAAGGCTCTTTTCCTATTTCAAAAGTTTTAGTTTTCGAGGGTAATAGCTACGTATGTTGAAAAAATGAAGATATTAGACTATTTTATGATTGCAAATGGTAAAGAATGTGATTAAAGGCTCTTTTCCTATTTCAAAAGTTTTAGTTTTCGAGGGTAATAGCTACGTATGTTGAAAAAATGAAGATATTAGACTATTTTATGATTGCAAATGGTAAAGAATGTGATTAAAGGCTCTTTTCCTATTTCAAAAGTTTTAGTTTTCGAGGGTAATAGCTACGTATGTTGAAAAAATGAAGATATTAGACTATTTTATGATTGCAAATGGTAAAGAATGTGATTAAAGGCTCTTTTCCTATTTCAAAAGTTTTAGTTTTCGAGGGTAATAGCTACGTATGTTGAAAAAATGAAGATATTAGACTATTTTATGATTGCAAATGGTAAAGAATGTGATTAAAGGCTCTTTTCCTATTTCAAAAGTTTTAGTTTTCGAGGGTAATAGCTACGTATGTTGAAAAAATGAAGATATTAGACTATTTTATGATTGCAAATGGTAAAGAATGTGATTAAAGGCTCTTTTCCTATTTCAAAAGTTTTAGTTTTCGAGGGTAATAGCTACGTATGTTGAAAAAATGAAGATATTAGACTATTTTATGATTGCAAATGGTAAAGAATGTGATTAAAGGCTCTTTTCCTATTTCAAAAGTTTTAGTTTTCGAGGGTAATAGCTACGTATGTTGAAAAAATGAAGATATTAGACTATTTTATGATTGCAAATGGTAAAGAATGTGATTAAAGGCTCTTTTCCTATTTCAAAAGTTTTAGTTTTCGAGGGTAATAGCTACGTATGTTGAAAAAATGAAGATATTAGACTATTTTATGATTGCACATGGTAAAGAATGTGATTAAAGGCTCTTTTCCTATTTCAAAAGTTTTAGTTTTCGAGGGTAATAGCTACGTATGTTGAAAAAATGAAGATATTAGACTATTTTATGATTGCACATGGTAAAGAATGTGATTAAAGGCTCTTTTCCTATTTCAAAAGTTTTAGTTTTCGAGGGTAATAGCTACGTATGTTGAAAAAATGAAGATATTAGACTATTTTATGATTGCACATGGTAAAGAATGTGATTAAAGGCTCTTTTCCTATTTCAAAAGTTTTAGTTTTCGAGGGTAATAGCTACGTATGTTGAAAAAATGAAGATATTAGACTATTTTATGATTGCAAATGGTAAAGAATGTGATTAAAGGCTCTTTTCCTATTTCAAAAGTTTTAGTTTTCGAGGGTAATAGCTACGTATGTTGAAAAAATGAAGATATTAGACTATTTTATGATTGCACATGGTAAAGAATGTGATTAAAGGCTCTTTTCCTATTTCAAAAGTTTTAGTTTTCGAGGGTAATAGCTACGTATGTTGAAAAAATGAAGATATTAGACTATTTTATGATTGCAAATGGTAAAGAATGTGATTAAAGGCTCTTTTCCTATTTCAAAAGTTTTAGTTTTCGAGGGTAATAGCTACGTATGTTGAAAAAATGAAGATATTAGACTATTTTATGATTGCAAATGGTAAAGAATGTGATTAAAGGCTCTTTTCCTATTTCAAAAGTTTTAGTTTTCGAGGGTAATAGCTACGTATGTTGAAAAAATGAAGATATTAGACTATTTTATGATTGCAAATGGTAAAGAATGTGATTAAAGGCTCTTTTCCTATTTCAAAAGTTTTAGTTTTCGAGGGTAATAGCTACGTATGTTGAAAAAATGAAGATATTAGACTATTTTATGATTGCAAATGGTAAAGAATGTGATTAAAGGCTCTTTTCCTATTTCAAAAGTTTTAGTTTTCGAGGGTAATAGCTACGTATGTTGAAAAAATGAAGATATTAGACTATTTTATGATTGCAAATGGTAAAGAATGTGATTAAAGGCTCTTTTCCTATTTCAAAAGTTTTAGTTTTCGAGGGTAATAGCTACGTATGTTGAAAAAATGAAGATATTAGACTATTTTATGATTGCAAATGGTAAAGAATGTGATTAAAGGCTCTTTTCCTATTTCAAAAGTTTTAGTTTTCGAGGGTAATAGCTACGTATGTTGAAAAAATGAAGATATTAGACTATTTTATGATTGCAAATGGTAAAGAATGTGATTAAAGGCTCTTTTCCTATTTCAAAAGTTTTAGTTTTCGAGGGTAATAGCTACGTATGTTGAAAAAATGAAGATATTAGACTATTTTATGATTGCAAATGGTAAAGAATGTGATTAAAGGCTCTTTTCCTATTTCAAAAGTTTTAGTTTTCGAGGGTAATAGCTACGTATGTTGAAAAAATGAAGATATTAGACTATTTTATGATTGCAAATGGTAAAGAATGTGATTAAAGGCTCTTTTCCTATTTCAAAAGTTTTAGTTTTCGAGGGTAATAGCTACGTATGTTGAAAAAATGAAGATATTAGACTATTTTATGATTGCAAATGGTAAAGAATGTGATTAAAGGCTCTTTTCCTATTTCAAAAGTTTTAGTTTTCGAGGGTAATAGCTACGTATGTTGAAAAAATGAAGATATTAGACTATTTTATGATTGCACATGGTAAAGAATGTGATTAAAGGCTCTTTTCCTATTTCAAAAGTTTTAGTTTTCGAGGGTAATAGCTACGTATGTTGAAAAAATGAAGATATTAGACTATTTTATGATTGCAAATGGTAAAGAATGTGATTAAAGGCTCTTTTCGAGGGTAATAGCTACGTATGTTGAAAAAATGAAGATATTAGACTATTTTATGATTGCAAATGGTAAAGAATGTGATTAAAGGCTCTTTTCCTATTTCAAAAGTTTTAGTTTTCGAGGGTAATAGCTACGTATGTTGAAAAAATGAAGATATTAGACTATTTTATGATTGCACATGGTAAAGAATGTGATTAAAGGCTCTTTTCCTATTTCAAAAGTTTTAGTTTTCGAGGGTAATAGCTACGTATGTTGAAAAAATGAAGATATTAGACTATTTTATGATTGCAAACATGGTAAAGAATGTGATTAAAGGCTCTTTTCCTATTTCAAAAGTTTTAGTTTTCGAGGGTAATAGCTACGTATGTTGAAAAAATGAAGATATTAGACTATTTTATGATTGCACATGGTAAAGAATGTGATTAAAGGCTCTTTTCCTATTTCAAAAGTTTTAGTTTTCGAGGGTAATAGCTACGTATGTTGAAAAAATGAAGATATTAGACTATTTTATGATTGCACATGGTAAAGAATGTGATTAAAGGCTCTTTTCCTATTTCAAAAGTTTTAGTTTTCGAGGGTAATAGCTACGTATGTTGAAAAAATGAAGATATTAGACTATTTTATGATTGCAAATGGTAAAGAATGTGATTAAAGGCTCTTTTCCTATTTCAAAAGTTTTAGTTTTCGAGGGTAATAGCTACGTATGTTGAAAAAATGAAGATATTAGACTATTTTATGATTGCACATGGTAAAGAATGTGATTAAAGGCTCTTTTCCTATTTCAAAAGTTTTAGTTTTCGAGGGTAATAGCTACGTATGTTGAAAAAATGAAGATATTAGACTATTTTATGATTGCACATGGTAAAGAATGTGATTAAAGGCTCTTTTCCTATTTCAAAAGTTTTAGTTTTCGAGGGTAATAGCTACGTATGTTGAAAAAATGAAGATATTAGACTATTTTATGATTGCACATGGTAAAGAATGTGATTAAAGGCTCTTTTCCTATTTCAAAAGTTTTAGTTTTCGAGGGTAATAGCTACGTATGTTGAAAAAATGAAGATATTAGACTATTTTATGATTGCACATGGTAAAGAATGTGATTAAAGGCTCTTTTCCTATTTCAAAAGTTTTAGTTTTCGAGGGTAATAGCTACGTATGTTGAAAAAATGAAGATATTAGACTATTTTATGATTGCAAATGGTAAAGAATGTGATTAAAGGCTCTTTTCCTATTTCAAAAGTTTTAGTTTTCGAGGGTAATAGCTACGTATGTTGAAAAAATGAAGATATTAGACTATTTTATGATTGCAAATGGTAAAGAATGTGATTAAAGGCTCTTTTCCTATTTCAAAAGTTTTAGTTTTCGAGGGTAATAGCTTATGTTGGAAAAAATGAAGATATTAGACTATTTTATGATTGCAAATGGTAAAGAATGTGATTAAAGGCTCTTTTCCTATTTCAAAAGTTTTAGTTTTCGAGGGTAATAGCTACGTATGTTGAAAAAATGAAGATATTAGACTATTTTATGATTGCAAATGGTAAAGAATGTGATTAAAGGCTCTTTTCCTATTTCAAAAGTTTTAGTTTTCGAGGGTAATAGCTACGTATGTTGAAAAAATGAAGATATTAGACTATTTTATGATTGCAAATGGTAAAGAATGTGATTAAAGGCTCTTTTCCTATTTCAAAAGTTTTAGTTTTCGAGGGTAATAGCTACGTATGTTGAAAAAATGAAGATATTAGACTATTTTATGATTGCACATGGTAAAGAATGTGATTAAAGCTCTTTTCCTATTTCAAAAGTTTTAGTTTTCGAGGGTAATAGCTACGTATGTTGAAAAAATGAAGATATTAGACTATTTTATGATTGCAAATGGTAAAGAATGTGATTAAAGGCTCTTTTCCTATTCCAAAAGTTTTAGTTTTCGAGGGTAATAGCTACGTATGTTGAAAAAATGAAGATATTAGACTATTTTATGATTGCACATGGTAAAGAATGTGATTAAAGGCTCTTTTCCTATTTCAAAAGTTTTAGTTTTCGAGGGTAATAGCTACGTATGTTGAAAAAATGAAGATATTAGACTATTTTATGATTGCAAATGGTAAAGAATGTGATTAAAGGCTCTTTTCCTATTTCAAAAGTTTTAGTTTTCGAGGGTAATAGCTACGTATGTTGAAAAAATGAAGATATTAGACTATTTTATGATTGCAAATGGTAAAGAATGTGATTAAAGGCTCTTTTCCTATTTCAAAAGTTTTAGTTTTCGAGGGTAATAGCTACGTATGTTGAAAAAATGAAGATATTAGACTATTTTATGATTGCAAATGGTAAAGAATGTGATTAAAGGCTCTTTTCCTATTTCAAAAGTTTTAGTTTTCGAGGGTAATAGCTACGTATGTTGAAAAAATGAAGATATTAGACTATTTTATGATTGCACATGGTAAAGAATGTGATTAAAGGCTCTTTTCCTATTTCAAAAGTTTTAGTTTTCGAGGGTAATAGCTACGTATGTTGAAAAAATGAAGATATTAGACTATTTTATGATTGCAATGGTAAAGAATGTGATTAAAGGCTCTTTTCCTATTTCAAAAGTTTTAGTTTTCGAGGGTAATAGCTACGTATGTTGAAAAAATGAAGATATTAGACTATTTTATGATTGCACATGGTAAAGAATGTGATTAAAGGCTCTTTTCCTATTTCAAAAGTTTTAGTTTTCGAGGGTAATAGCTACGTATGTTGAAAAAATGAAGATATTAGACTATTTTATGATTGCACATGGTAAAGAATGTGATTAAAGGCTCTTTTCCTATTTCAAAAGTTTTAGTTTTCGAGGGTAATAGCTACGTATGTTGAAAAAAATGAAGATATTAGACTATTTTATGATTGCAATGGTAAAGAATGTGATTAAAGGCTCTTTTCCTATTTCAAAAGTTTTAGTTTTCGAGGGTAATAGCTACGTATGTTGAAAAAATGAAGATATTAGACTATTTTATGATTGCAAATGGTAAAGAATGTGATTAAAGGCTCTTTTCCTATGTCAAAAGTTTTAGTTTTCGAGGGTAATAGCTACGTATGTTGAAAAAATGAAGATATTAGACTATTTTATGATTGCAAATGGTAAAGAATGTGATTAAAGGCTCTTTTCCTATTTCAAAAGTTTTAGTTTTCGAGGGTAATAGCTACGTATGGAAAAAATGAAGATATTAGACTATTTTGTGATTGAAAATGGTAAAGAATGTGATTAAAGGCTCTTTTCCTATTTCAAAAGTTTTAGTTTTCGAGGGTAATAGCTACGTATGTTGAAAAAATGAAGATATTAGACTATTTTATGATTGCAAATGGTAAAGAATGTGATTAAAGGCTCTTTTCCTATTTCAAAAGTTTTAGTTTTCGAGGGTAATAGCTACGTATGTTGAAAAAATGAAGATATTAGACTATTTTATGATTGCAAATGGTAAAGAATGTGATTAAAGGCTCTTTTCCTATGTCAAAAGTTTTAGTTTTCGAGGGTAATAGCTACGTATGTTGAAAAAATGAAGATATTAGACTATTTTATGATTGCACATGGTAAAGAATGTGATTAAAGGCTCTTTTCCTATTTCAAAAGTTTTAGTTTTCGAGGGTAATAGCTACGTATGTTGAAAAAATGAAGATATTAGACTATTTTATGATTGCAAATGGTAAAGAATGTGATTAAAGGCTCTTTTCCTATTTCAAAAGTTTTAGTTTTCGAGGGTAATAGCTACGTATGTTGAAAAAATGAAGATATTAGACTATTTTATGATTGCACATGGTAAAGAATGTGATTAAAGGCTCTTTTCCTATTTCAAAAGTTTTAGTTTTCGAGGGTAATAGCTACGTATGTTGAAAAAATGAAGATATTAGACTATTTTATGATTGCAAATGGTAAAGAATGTGATTAAAGGCTCTTTTCCTATTTCAAAAGTTTTAGTTTTCGAGGGTAATAGCTACGTATGTTGAAAAAATGAAGATATTAGACTATTTTATGATTGCAAATGGTAAAGAATGTGATTAAAGGCTCTTTTCCTATTTCAAAAGTTTTAGTTTTCGAGGGTAATAGCTACGTATGTTGAAAAAATGAAGATATTAGACTATTTTATGATTGCAAATGGTAAAGAATGTGATTAAAGGCTCTTTTCCTATTTCAAAAGTTTTAGGGTAATAGCTCTGTATGTTGAAAAAATGAAGATATTAGACTATTTTATGATTGCACATGGTAAAGAATGTGATTAAAGGCTCTTTTCCTATTTCAAAAGTTTTAGTTTTCGAGGGTAATAGCTACGTATGTTGAAAAAATGAAGATATTAGACTATTTTATGATTGCACATGGTAAAGAATGTGATTAAAGGCTCTTTTCCTATTTCAAAAGTTTTAGTTTTCGAGGGTAATAGCTACGTATGTTGAAAAAATGAAGATATTAGACTATTTTATGATTGCAAATGGTAAAGAATGTGATTAAAGGCTCTTTTCCTATTTCAAAAGTTTTAGTTTTCGAGGGTAATAGCTACGTATGTTGAAAAAATGAAGATATTAGACTATTTTATGATTGCAAATGGTAAAGAATGTGATTAAAGGCTCTTTTCCTATTTCAAAAGTTTTAGTTTTCGAGGGTAATAGCTACGTATGTTGAAAAAATGAAGATATTAGACTATTTTATGATTGCAAATGGTAAAGAATGTGATTAAAGGCTCTTTTCCTATTTCAAAAGTTTTAGTTTTCGAGGGTAATAGCTACGTATGTTGAAAAAATGAAGATATTAGACTATTTTATGATTGCAAATGGTAAAGAATGTGATTAAAGGCTCTTTTCCTATTTCAAAAGTTTTAGTTTTCGAGGGTAATAGCTACGTATGTTGAAAAAATGAAGATATTAGACTATTTTATGATTGCAAATGGTAAAGAATGTGATTAAAGGCTCTTTTCCTATTTCAAAAGTTTTAGTTTTCGAGGGTAATAGCTACGTATGTTGAAAAAATGAAGATATTAGACTATTTTATGATTGCAAATGGTAAAGAATGTGATTAAAGGCTCTTTTCCTATTTCAAAAGTTTTAGTTTTCGAGGGTAATAGCTACGTATGTTGAAAAAATGAAGATATTAGACTATTTTATGATTGCAAATGGTAAAGAATGTGATTAAAGGCTCTTTTCCTATTTCAAAAGTTTTAGTTTTCGAGGGTAATAGCTACGTATGTTGAAAAAATGAAGATATTAGACTATTTTATGATTGCACATGGTAAAGAATGTGATTAAAGGCTCTTTTCCTATTTCAAAAGTTTTAGTTTTCGAGGGTAATAGCTACGTATGTTGAAAAAATGAAGATATTAGACTATTTTATGATTGCAAATGGTAAAGAATGTGATTAAAGGCTCTTTTCCTATTTCAAAAGTTTTAGTTTTCGAGGGTAATAGCTACGTATGTTGAAAAAATGAAGATATTAGACTATTTTATGATTGCACATGGTAAAGAATGTGATTAAAGGCTCTTTTCCTATTTCAAAAGTTTTAGTTTTCGAGGGTAATAGCTACGTATGTTGAAAAAATGAAGATATTAGACTATTTTATGATTGCACATGGTAAAGAATGTGATTAAAGGCTCTTTTCCTATTTCAAAAGTTTTAGTTTTCGAGGGTAATAGCTACGTATGTTGAAAAAATGAAGATATTAGACTATTTTATGATTGCACATGGTAAAGAATGTGATTAAAGGCTCTTTTCCTATTTCAAAAGTTTTAGTTTTCGAGGGTAATAGCTACGTATGTTGAAAAAATGAAGATATTAGACTATTTTATGATTGCAAATGGTAAAGAATGTGATTAAAGGCTCTTTTCCTATTTCAAAAGTTTTAGTTTTCGAGGGTAATAGCTGTATGTTGAAAAAATGAAGATATTAGACTATTTTATGATTGCACATGGTAAAGAATGTGATTAAAGGCTCTTTTCCTATTTCAAAAGTTTTAGTTTTCGAGGGTAATAGCTACGTATGTTGAAAAAATGAAGATATTAGACTATTTTATGATTGCAAATGGTAAAGAATGTGATTAAAGGCTCTTTTCCTATTTCAAAAGTTTTAGTTTTCGAGGGTAATAGCTACGTATGTTGAAAAAATGAAGATATTAGACTATTTTATGATTGCACATGGTAAAGAATGTGATTAAAGGCTCTTTTCCTATTTCAAAAGTTTTAGTTTTCGAGGGTAATAGCTACGTATGTTGAAAAAATGAAGATATTAGACTATTTTATGATTGCAAATGGTAAAGAATGTGATTAAAGGCTCTTTTCCTATTTCAAAAGTTTTAGTTTTCGAGGGTAATAGCTGTATGTTGAAAAAATGAAGATATTAGACTATTTTATGATTGCACATGGTAAAGAATGTGATTAAAGGCTCTTTTCCTATTTCAAAAGTTTTAGTTTTCGAGGGTAATAGCTACGTATGTTGAAAAAATGAAGATATTAGACTATTTTATGATTGCAAATGGTAAAGAATGTGATTAAAGGCTCTTTTCCTATTTCAAAAGTTTTAGTTTTCGAGGGTAATAGCTACGTATGTTGAAAAAATGAAGATATTAGACTATTTTATGATT
Organism: Artemia franciscana; assembly: GCF_032884065.1. Classification (NCBI taxonomy): domain Eukaryota; kingdom Metazoa; phylum Arthropoda; class Branchiopoda; order Anostraca; family Artemiidae; genus Artemia; species Artemia franciscana. Next base: position 10,047 of record NW_027065726.1, on the reverse strand, counting down.
GCACATGGTAAAGAATGTGATTAAAGGCTCTTTTCCTATTTCAAAAGTTTTAGTTTTCGAGGGTAATAGCTACGTATGTTGAAAAAATGAAGATATTAGACTATTTTATGATTGCAAATGGTAAAGAATGTGATTAAAGGCTCTTTTCCTATTTCAAAAGTTTTAGTTTTCGAGGGTAATAGCTACGTATGTTGAAAAAATGAAGATATTAGACTATTTTATGATTGCACATGGTAAAGAATGTGATTAAAGGCTCTTTTCCTATTTCAAAAGTTTTAGTTTTCGAGGGTAATAGCTACGTATGTTGAAAAAATGAAGATATTAGACTATTTTATGATTGCAATGGTAAAGAATGTGATTAAAGGCTCTTTTCCTATTTCAAAAGTTTTAGTTTTCGAGGGTAATAGCTACGTATGTTGAAAAAATGAAGATATTAGACTATTTTATGATTGCACATGGTAAAGAATGTGATTAAAGGCTCTTTTCCTATTTCAAAAGTTTTAGTTTTCGAGGGTAATAGCTACGTATGTTGAAAAAATGAAGATATTAGACTATTTTATGATTGCACATGGTAAAGAATGTGATTAAAGGCTCTTTTCCTATTTCAAAAGTTTTAGTTTTCGAGGGTAATAGCTACGTATGTTGAAAAAATGAAGATATTAGACTATTTTATGATTGCAAATGGTAAAGAATGTGATTAAAGGCTCTTTTCCTATTTCAAAAGTTTTAGTTTTCGAGGGTAATAGCTACGTATGTTGAAAAAATGAAGATATTAGACTATTTTATGATTGCAAATGGTAAAGAATGTGATTAAAGGCTCTTTTCCTATTTCAAAAGTTTTAGTTTTCGAGGGTAATAGCTACGTATGTTGAAAAAATGAAGATATTAGACTATTTTATGATTGCACATGGTAAAGAATGTGATTAAAGGCTCTTTTCCTATTTCAAAAGTTTTAGTTTTCGAGGGTAATAGCTACGTATGTTGAAAAAATGAAGATATTAGACTATTTTATGATTGCAAATGGTAAAGAATGTGATTAAAGGCTCTTTTCCTATTTCAAAAGTTTTAGTTTTCGAGGGTAATAGCTACGTATGTTGAAAAAATGAAGATATTAGACTATTTTATGATTGCAAATGGTAAAGAATGTGATTAAAGGCTCTTTTCCTATTTCAAAAGTTTTAGTTTTCGAGGGTAATAGCTACGTATGTTGAAAAAATGAAGATATTAGACTATTTTATGATTGCAAATGGTAAAGAATGTGATTAAAGGCTCTTTTCCTATTTCAAAAGTTTTAGTTTTCGAGGGTAATAGCTACGTATGTTGAAAAAATGAAGATATTAGACTATTTTATGATTGCAAATGGTAAAGAATGTGATTAAAGGCTCTTTTCCTATTTCAAAAGTTTTAGTTTTCGAGGGTAATAGCTACGTATGTTGAAAAAATGAAGATATTAGACTATTTTATGATTGCAAATGGTAAAGAATGTGATTAAAGGCTCTTTTCCTATTTCAAAAGTTTTAGTTTTCGAGGGTAATAGCTACGTATGTTGAAAAAATGAAGATATTAGACTATTTTATGATTGCACATGGTAAAGAATGTGATTAAAGGCTCTTTTCCTATTTCAAAAGTTTTAGTTTTCGAGGGTAATAGCTACGTATGTTGAAAAAATGAAGATATTAGACTATTTTATGATTGCAAATGGTAAAGAATGTGATTAAAGGCTCTTTTCCTATTTCAAAAGTTTTAGTTTTCGAGGGTAATAGCTACGTATGTTGAAAAAATGAAGATATTAGACTATTTTATGATTGCAAATGGTAAAGAATGTGATTAAAGGCTCTTTTCCTATTTCAAAAGTTTTAGTTTTCGAGGGTAATAGTTACGTATGTTGAAAAAATGAAGATATTAGACAATTTTATGATTGCAAATGGTAAAGAATGTGATTAAAGGCTCTTTTCCTATTTCAAAAGTTTTAGTTTTCGAGGGTAATAGCTACGTATGTTGAAAAAATGAAGATATTAGACTATTTTATGATTGCAAATGGTAAAGAATGTGATTAAAGGCTCTTTTCCTATTTCAAAAGTTTTAGTTTTCGAGGGTAATAGCTACGTATGTTGAAAAAATGAAGATATTAGACTATTTTATGATTGCAAATGGTAAAGAATGTGATTAAAGGCTCTTTTCCTATTTCAAAAGTTTTAGTTTTCGAGGGTAATAGCTACGTATGTTGAAAAAATGAAGATATTAGACTATTTTATGATTGCACATGGTAAAGAATGTGATTAAAGGCTCTTTTCCTATTTCAAAAGTTTTAGTTTTCGAGGGTAATAGCTACGTATGTTGAAAAAATGAAGATATTAGACTATTTTATGATTGCAAATGGTAAAGAATGTGATTAAAGGCTCTTTTCCTATTTCAAAAGTTTTAGTTTTCGAGGGTAATAGCTACGTATGTTGAAAAAATGAAGATATTAGACTATTTTATGATTGCAAATGGTAAAGAATGTGATTAAAGGCTCTTTTCCTATTTCAAAAGTTTTAGTTTTCGAGGGTAATAGCTGTATGTTGAAAAAATGAAGATATTAGACTATTTTATGATTGCAAATGGTAAAGAATGTGATTAAAGGCTCTTTTCCTATTTCAAAAGTTTTAGTTTTCGAGGGTAATAGCTACGTATGTTGAAAAAATGAAGATATTAGACTATTTTATGATTGCACATGGTAAAGAATGTGATTAAAGGCTCTTTTCCTATTTCAAAAGTTTTAGTTTTCGAGGGTAATAGCTACGTATGTTGAAAAAATGAAGATATTAGACTATTTTATGATTGCACATGGTAAAGAATGTGATTAAAGGCTCTTTTCCTATTTCAAAAGTTTTAGTTTTCGAGGGTAATAGCTACGTATGTTGAAAAAATGAAGATATTAGACTATTTTATGATTGCAAATGGTAAAGAATGTGATTAAAGGCTCTTTTCCTATTTCAAAAGTTTTAGTTTTCGAGGGTAATAGCTACGTATGTTGAAAAAATGAAGATATTAGACTATTTTATGATTGCAAATGGTAAAGAATGTGATTAAAGGCTCTTTTCCTATTTCAAAAGTTTTAGTTTTCGAGGGTAATAGCTACGTATGTTGAAAAAATGAAGATATTAGACTATTTTATGATTGCAAATGGTAAAGAATGTGATTAAAGGCTCTTTTCCTATTTCAAAAGTTTTAGTTTTCGAGGGTAATAGCTACGTATGTTGAAAAAATGAAGATATTAGACTATTTTATGATTGCAAATGGTAAAGAATGTGATTAAAGGCTCTTTTCCTATTTCAAAAGTTTTAGTTTTCGAGGGTAATAGCTACGTATGTTGAAAAAATGAAGATATTAGACTATTTTATGATTGCAAATGGTAAAGAATGTGATTAAAGGCTCTTTTCCTATTTCAAAAGTTTTAGTTTTCGAGGGTAATACTTAAATGGAAAAAATGAAGATATTAGAGAATTTTATGATTGCACATGGTAAAGAATGTGATTAAAGGCTCTTTTCCTATTTCAAAAGTTTTAGTTTTCGAGGGTAATAGCTATGTATGTTGAAAAAATGAAGATATTAGACTATTTTATGATTGCACATGGTAAAGAATGTGATTAAAGGCTCTTTTCCTATTTCAAAAGTTTTAGTTTTCGAGGGTAATAGCTACGTATGTTGAAAAAATGAAGATATTAGACTATTTTATGATTGCAAATGGTAAAGAATGTGATTAAAGGCTCTTTTCCTATTTCAAAAGTTTTAGTTTTCGAGGGTAATAGCTACGTATGTTGAAAAAATGAAGATATTAGACTATTTTATGATTGCAAATGGTAAAGAATGTGATTAAAGGCTCTTTTCCTATTTCAAAAGTTTTAGTTTTCGAGGGTAATAGCTTATGTTGAAAAAATGAAGATATTAGACTATTTTATGATTGCACATGGTAAAGAATGTGATTAAAGGCTCTTTTCCTATTTCAAAAGTTTTAGTTTTCGAGGGTAATAGCTACGTATGTTGAAAAAATGAAGATATTAGACTATTTTATGATTGCACATGGTAAAGAATGTGATTAAAGGCTCTTTTCCTATTTCAAAAGTTTTAGTTTTCGAGGGTAATAGCTACGTATGTTGAAAAAATGAAGATATTAGACTATTTTATGATTGCAAATGGTAAAGAATGTGATTAAAGGCTCTTTTCCTATTTCAAAAGTTTTAGTTTTCGAGGGTAATAGCTACGTATGTTGAAAAAATGAAGATATTAGACTATTTTATGATTGCAAATGGTAAAGAATGTGATTAAAGGCTCTTTTCCTATTTCAAAAGTTTTAGTTTTCGAGGGTAATAGCTACGTATGTTGAAAAAATGAAGATATTAGACTATTTTATGATTGCACATGGTAAAGAATGTGATTAAAGGCTCTTTTCCTATTTCAAAAGTTTTAGTTTTCGAGGGTAATAGCTGTATGTTGAAAAAATGAAGATATTAGACTATTTTATGATTGCACATGGTAAAGAATGTGATTAAAGGCTCTTTTCCTATTTCAAAAGTTTTAGTTTTCGAGGGTAATAGCTACGTATGTTGAAAAAATGAAGATATTAGACTATTTTATGATTGCAAATGGTAAAGAATGTGATTAAAGGCTCTTTTCCTATTTCAAAAGTTTTAGTTTTCGAGGGTAATAGCTACGTATGTTGAAAAAATGAAGATATTAGACTATTTTATGATTGCAAATGGTAAAGAATGTGATTAAAGGCTCTTTTCCTATTTCAAAAGTTTTAGTTTTCGAGGGTAATAGCTACGTATGTTGAAAAAATGAAGATATTAGACTATTTTATGATTGCAAATGGTAAAGAATGTGATTAAAGGCTCTTTTCCTATTTCAAAAGTTTTAGTTTTCGAGGGTAATAGCTACGTATGTTGAAAAAATGAAGATATTAGACTATTTTATGATTGCAATGGTAAAGAATGTGATTAAAGGCTCTTTTCCTATTTCAAAAGTTTTAGTTTTCGAGGGTAATAGCTATGTATGTTGAAAAAATGAAGATATTAGACTATTTTATGATTGCAAATGGTAAAGAATGTGATTAAAGGCTCTTTTCCTATTTCAAAAGTTTTAGTTTTCGAGGGTAATAGCTTTGTATGTTGAAAAAATGAAGATATTAGACTATTTTATGATTGCACATGGTAAAGAATGTGATTAAAGGCTCTTTTCCTATTTCAAAAGTTTTAGTTTTCGAGGGTAATAGCTACGTATGTTGAAAAAATGAAGATATTAGACTATTTTATGATTGCAAATGGTAAAGAATGTGATTAAAGGCTCTTTTCCTATTTCAAAAGTTTTAGTTTTCGAGGGTAATAGCTACGTATGTTGAAAAAATGAAGATATTAGACTATTTTATGATTGCAAATGGTAAAGAATGTGATTAAAGGCTCTTTTCCTATTTCAAAAGTTTTAGTTTTCGAGGGTAATAGCTACGTATGTTGAAAAAATGAAGATATTAGACTATTTTATGATTGCAAATGGTAAAGAATGTGATTAAAGGCTCTTTTCCTATTTCAAAAGTTTTAGTTTTCGAGGGTAATAGCTACGTATGTTGAAAAAATGAAGATATTAGACTATTTTATGATTGCAAATGGTAAAGAATGTGATTAAAGGCTCTTTTCCTATTTCAAAAGTTTTAGTTTTCGAGGGTAATAGCTACGTATGTTGAAAAAATGAAGATATTAGACTATTTTATGATTGCAAATGGTAAAGAATGTGATTAAAGGCTCTTTTCCTATTTCAAAAGTTTTAGTTTTCGAGGGTAATAGCTACGTATGTTGAAAAAATGAAGATATTAGACTATTTTATGATTGCAAATGGTAAAGAATGTGATTAAAGGCTCTTTTCCTATTTCAAAAGTTTTAGTTTTCGAGGGTAATAGCTACGTATGTTGAAAAAATGAAGATATTAGACTATTTTATGATTGCAAATGGTAAAGAATGTGATTAAAGGCTCTTTTCCTATTTCAAAAGTTTTAGTTTTCGAGGGTAATAGCTACGTATGTTGAAAAAATGAAGATATTAGACTATTTTATGATTGCAAATGGTAAAGAATGTGATTAAAGGCTCTTTTCCTATTTCAAAAGTTTTAGTTTTCGAGGGTAATAGCTACGTATGTTGAAAAAATGAAGATATTAGACTATTTTATGATTGCACATGGTAAAGAATGTGATTAAAGGCTCTTTTCCTATTTCAAAAGTTTTAGTTTTCGAGGGTAATAGCTACGTATGTTGAAAAAATGAAGATATTAGACTATTTTATGATTGCAAATGGTAAAAGAATGTGATTAAAGGCTCTTTTCCTATTTCAAAAGTTTTAGTTTTCGAGGGTAATAGCTACGTATGTTGAAAAAATGAAGATATTAGACTATTTTATGATTGCAAATGGTAAAGAATGTGATTAAAGGCTCTTTTCCTATTTCAAAAGTTTTAGTTTTCGAGGGTAATAGCTACGTATGTTGAAAAAATGAAGATATTAGACTATTTTATGATTGCAAATGGTAAAGAATGTGATTAAAGGCTCTTTTCCTATTTCAAAAGTTTTAGTTTTCGAGGGTAATAGCTACGTATGTTGAAAAAATGAAGATATTAGACTATTTTATGATTGCAAATGGTAAAGAATGTGATTAAAGGCTCTTTTCCTATTTCAAAAGTTTTAGTTTTCGAGGGTAATAGCTACGTATGTTGAAAAAATGAAGATATTAGACTATTTTATGATTGCAAATGGTAAAGAATGTGATTAAAGGCTCTTTTCCTATTTCAAAAGTTTTAGTTTTCGAGGGTAATAGCTGTATGTTGAAAAAATGAAGATATTAGACTATTTTATGATTGCAAATGGTAAAGAATGTGATTAAAGGCTCTTTTCCTATTTCAAAAGTTTTAGTTTTCGAGGGTAATAGCTACGTATGTTGAAAAAATGAAGATATTAGACTATTTTATGATTGCATGGTAAAGAATGTGATTAAAGGCTCTTTTCCTATTTCAAAAGTTTTAGTTTTCGAGGGTAATAGCTATGTATGTTGAAAAAATGAAGATATTAGACTATTTTATGATTGCAAATGGTAAAGAATGTGATTAAAGGCTCTTTTCCTATTTCAAAAGTTTTAGTTTTCGAGGGTAATAGCTACGTATGTTGAAAAAATGAAGATATTAGACTATTTTATGATTGCAAATGGTAAAGAATGTGATTAAAGGCTCTTTTCCTATTTCAAAAGTTTTAGTTTTCGAGGGTAATAGCTACGTATGTTGAAAAAATGAAGATATTAGACTATTTTATGATTGCAAATGGTAAAGAATGTGATTAAAGGCTCTTTTCCTATTTCAAAAGTTTTAGTTTTCGAGGGTAATAGCTACGTATGTTGAAAAAATGAAGATATTAGACTATTTTATGATTGCAAATGGTAAAGAATGTGATTAAAGGCTCTTTTCCTATTTCAAAAGTTTTAGTTTTCGAGGGTAATAGCTACGTATGTTGAAAAAATGAAGATATTAGACTATTTTATGATTGCAAATGGTAAAGAATGTGATTAAAGGCTCTTTTCCTATTTCAAAAGTTTTAGTTTTCGAGGGTAATAGCTACGTATGTTGAAAAAATGAAGATATTAGACTATTTTATGATTGCAAATGGTAAAGAATGTGATTAAAGGCTCTTTTCCTATTTCAAAAGTTTTAGTTTTCGAGGGTAATAGCTGTATGTTGAAAAAATGAAGATATTAGACTATTTTATGATTGCAAATGGTAAAGAATGTGATTAAAGGCTCTTTTCCTATTTCAAAAGTTTTAGTTTTCGAGGGTAATAGCTACGTATGTTGAAAAAATGAAGATATTAGACAATTTTATGATTGCACATGGTAAAGAATGTGATTAAAGGCTCTTTTCCTATTTCAAAAGTTTTAGTTTTCGAGGGTAATAGCTATGTATGTTGAAAAAATGAAGATATTAGACTATTTTATGATTGCAAATGGTAAAGAATGTGATTAAAGGCTCTTTTCCTATTTCAAAAGTTTTAGTTTTCGAGGGTAATAGCTACGTATGTTGAAAAAATGAAGATATTAGACAATTTTATGATTGCAAATGGTAAAGAATGTGATTAAAGGCTCTTTTCCTATTTCAAAAGTTTTAGTTTTCGAGGGTAATAGCTACGTATGTTGAAAAAATGAAGATATTAGACTATTTTATGATTGCAAATGGTAAAGAATGTGATTAAAGGCTCTTTTCCTATTTCAAAAGTTTTAGTTTTCGAGGGTAATAGCTACGTATGTTGAAAAAATGAAGATATTAGACTATTTTATGATTGCAAATGGTAAAGAATGTGATTAAAGGCTCTTTTCCTATGTCAAAAGTTTTAGTTTTCGAGGGTAATAGCTATGTATGTTGAAAAAATGAAGATATTAGACTATTTTATGATTGCAAATGGTAAAGAATGTGATTAAAGGCTCTTTTCCTATTTCAAAAGTTTTAGTTTTCGAGGGTAATAGCTACGTATGTTGAAAAAATGAAGATATTAGACTATTTTATGATTGCACATGGTAAAGAATGTGATTAAAGGCTCTTTTCCTATGTCAAAAGTTTTAGTTTTCGAGGGTAATAGCTACGTATGTTGAAAAAATGAAGATATTAGACTATTTTATGATTGCAAATGGTAAAGAATATGATTAAAGGCTCTTTTCCTATTTCAAAAGTTTTAGTTTTCGAGGGTAATAGCTACGTATGTTGAAAAAATGAAGATATTAGACTATTTTATGATTGCAAATGGTAAAGAATGTGATTAAAGGCTCTTTTCCTATGTCAAAAGTTTTAGTTTTCGAGGGTAATAGCTACGTATGTTGAAAAAATGAAGATATTAGACTATTTTATGATTGCAAATGGTAAAGAATGTGATTAAAGGCTCTTTTCCTATTTCAAAAGTTTTAGTTTTCGAGGGTAATAGCTACGTATGTTGAAAAAATGAAGATATTAGACTATTTTATGATTGCAAATGGTAAAGAATGTGATTAAAGGCTCTTTTCCTATGTCAAAAGTTTTAGTTTTCGAGGGTAATAGCTATGTATGTTGAAAAAATGAAGATATTAGACTATTTTATGATTGCAAATGGTAAAGAATGTGATTAAAGGCTCTTTTCCTATTTCAAAAGTTTTAGTTTTCGAGGGTAATAGCTACGTATGTTGAAAAAATGAAGATATTAGACTATTTTATGATTGCAAATGGTAAAGAATGTGATTAAAGGCTCTTTTCCTATTTCAAAAGTTTTAGTTTTCGAGGGTAATAGCTACGTATGTTGAAAAAATGAAGATATTAGACTATTTTATGATTGCAAATGGTAAAGAATGTGATTAAAGGCTCTTTTCCTATTTCAAAAGTTTTAGTTTTCGAGGGTAATAGCTACGTATGTTGAAAAAATGAAGATATTAGACTATTTTATGATTGCAATGGTAAAGAATGTGATTAAAGGCTCTTTTCCTATGTCAAAAGTTTTAGTTTTCGAGGGTAATAGCTATGTATGTTGAAAAAATGAAGATATTAGACTATTTTATGATTGCAAATGGTAAAGAATGTGATTAAAGGCTCTTTTCCTATTTCAAAAGTTTTAGTTTTCGAGGGTAATAGCTTTGTATGTTGAAAAAATGAAGATATTAGACTATTTTATGATTGCACATGGTAAAGAATGTGATTAAAGGCTCTTTTCCTATTTCAAAAGTTTTAGTTTTCGAGGGTAATAGCTACGTATGTTGAAAAAATGAAGATATTAGACTATTTTATGATTGCAAATGGTAAAGAATGTGATTAAAGGCTCTTTTCCTATTTCAAAAGTTTTAGTTTTCGAGGGTAATAGCTACGTATGTTGAAAAAATGAAGATATTAGACTATTTTATGATTGCAAATGGTAAAGAATGTGATTAAAGGCTCTTTTCCTATTTCAAAAGTTTTAGTTTTCGAGGGTAATAGCTATGTATGTTGAAAAAATGAAGATATTAGACTATTTTATGATTGCATGGTAA
>NW_027065725.1:0-20980 GCF_032884065.1 Artemia franciscana | reverse complement strand
CAATCATAAAATAGTCTTATATCATCATTTTTTCTACAGACAAAGCTATTACCCTCGAAAACTAAAACTTTTGAAATAGGAAAAGAGCCTTTAATCACATTCTTTATCATTTGCAGTCATAAAATAGTCTAATATCTTCATTTTTTCAACATACGTAGCTCTTACCCCCGAAAACTAAAACTTTTGAAATAGGAAAAGAGTCTTTAATCACATTCTTTACCATTTGCAATCATTAAATAGTGTAATATCTTCATTTTTTCAACATACGTAGCTCTTACCCCCGAAAACTAAAACTTTTCAAATAGGAAAAGAGCCTTTAATCACATTCTTTACCATTTGCAATCATAAAATAGTCTAATATCTTCATTTTTTCAACATACGTAGCTATTACCCTCGAAAACTAAAACTTTTGACATAGGAAAAGAGCCTTTAATCACATTCTTTACCATTTGCAATCATAAAATAGTCTAACATCTTCATTTTTTCAACATACGTAGCTCTTACCCTCGAAAACTAAAACTTTTGAATAGGAAAAGAGCCTTTAATCACATTCTTTACCATTTGCAATCATAAAATAGTCTAATATCTTCATTTTTTCAACATACGTAGCTATTACCCTCGAAAACTAAAACTTTTGACATAGGAAAAGAGCCTTTAATCACATTCTTTACCATGTGCAATCATAAAATAGTCTAATATCTTCATTTTTTCCACAGACAAAGCTATTACCCTCGAAAACTAAAACTTTTGAAATAGGAAAAGAGCCTTTAATCACATTCTTTACCATTTGCAATCATAAAATAGTCTAATATCTTCATTTTTTCAACATACGTAGCTATTACCCTCGAAAACTAAAACTTTTGACATAGGAAAAGAGCCTTTAATCACATTCTTTACCATTTGCAATCATAAAATAGTCTAATATCTTCATTTTTTCAACATACGTAGCTATTACCCTCGAAAACTAAAACTTTTGACATAGGAAAAGAGCCTTTAATCACATTCTTTACCATTTGTTCATAAAATAGTCTAAAATCTTCATTTTTTCAACATACGTAGCTATTACCCTCGAAAACTAAAACTTTTGACATAGGAAAAGAGCCTTTAATCACATTCTTTACCATTTGTAATCATAAAATAGTCTAATATCTTCATTTTTTCAACATACGTAGCTATTACCCTCGAAAACCAAAACTTTTGACATAGGAAAAGAGCCTTTAATCACATTCTTTACCATTTGCAATCATAAAATAGTCTAATATCTTCATTTTTTCCACAGACAAAGCTATTACCCTCGAAAACTAAAACTTTTGAAATAGGAAAAGAGCCTTTAATCACATTCTTTACCATTTGCAATCATAAAATAGTCTAATATCTTCATTTTTTCAACATACATAGCTATTACCCTCGAAAACTAAAACTTTTGACATAGGAATAGAGCCTTTAATCACATTCTTCACCATTTGCAACCATAAAATAGTCTAATATCTTCAATTTTTCAACGTACGTAGCTATTACCCTCGAAAACTAAAACTTTTGAAATAGGAAAAGAGCTTTTAATCACATTCTTTACCATGTGCGATCATAAAATTGTCTAATATCTTCATTTTTTCCACAGACAAAGCTCTTACCCTCGAAAACTAAAACTTTTGAAATAGGAAAAGAGCCTTTAATCACATTCTTTACCATTTGCAATCCTAAAATAGTCCAATATCTTCATTTTTTCAACATACGTAGCTATTACCCTCGAAAACTAAAACTTTTGACATAGGAAAAGAGCCTTTAATCACATTCTTTACCATTTGCAATCATAAAATAGTCTAATATCTTCATTTTTTCAACATACGTAGCTATTACCCTCGAAAACTAAAACTTTTGACATAGGAAAAGAGCCTTTAATCACATTATTTACCATTTGCAATCATAAAATAGTCTAATATCTTCATTTTTTCAACATACGTAGCTATTACCCTCGAAAACTAAAACTTTTGAAATTGGAAAAGAGCCTTTAATCACATTATTTACCATTTGCAATCATAAAATAGTCTAATATCTTCATTTTTTCAACATACGTAGCTATTACCCTCGAAAACTAAAACTTTTGACATAGGAGAAAGAGCCTTTAATCACATTCTTTACCATGTGCAATCATAAAATAGTCTAATATCTTCATTTTTTCTACAGACAAAGCTATTACCCTCGAAAACTAAAACTTTTGAAATAGGAAAAGAGCCTTTAATCACATTCTTTATCATTTGCAGTCATAAAATAGTCTAATATCTTCATTTTTTCAACATACGTAGCTCTTACCCCCGAAAACTAAAACTTTTGAAATAGGAAAAGAGTCTTTAATCACATTCTTTACCATTTGCAATTATTAAATAGTCTAATATCTTCATTTTTTCAACATACGTAGCTCTTACCCCCGAAAACTAAAACTTTTCAAATAGGAAAAGAGCCTTTAATCACATTCTTTACCATTTGCAATCATAAAATAGTCTAATATCTTCATTTTTTCAACATACGTAGCTATTACCCTCGAAAACTAAAACTTTTGAAATAGGAAAAGAGCCTTTAATCACATTCTTTACCATGTGCAATCATAAAATAGTCTAATATCTTCATTATTTCAACATACGTAGCTATTACCCTCAAAAACTAAAACTTTTGACATAGGAAAAGAGCCTTTAATCACATTCTTTACCATTTGCAATCATAAAATAGTCTAATATCTTCATTTTTTCAACATACGTAGCTATTACCCTCGAAAACTAAAACTTTTGAAATAGGAAAAGAGCCTTTAATCACATTCTTTACCATGTGCAATCATAAAATAGTCTAATATCTTCATTTTTTCAACATACCTAGCTATTACCCTCGAAAACTAAAACTTTTGACATAGGAAAAGAGCCTTTAATCACATTCTTTACCATTTGCAATCATAAAATAGTCTAATATCTTCATTTTTTCCACAGACAAAGCTCTTACCCTTGAAAACTAAAACTTTTGAAATAGGAAAAGAGCCTTTAATTACATTCTTTACCATTTGCAGTCCTAAAATAGTCTAATATCTTCATTTTTTCAACATACGTAGCTATTACCCTAGACAACTAAAACTTTTGACATAGGAAAAGAGCCTTTAATCACATTCTTTACCATGTGCAATCATAAAATTGTCTAATATCTTCATTTTTTCAACATACGTAGCTATACCCTCGAAAACTAAAACTTTTGAAATAGGAAAAGAGCCTTTAATCACATTCTTTACCATGTGCAATCATAAAATAGTCTAATATCTTCATTTTTTCAACATACGTAGCTATACCCTCGAAAACTAAAACTTTTGAAATAGGAAAAGAGCCTTTAATCACATTCTTTACCATTTGCAATCATAAAATAGTCTAATATCTTCATTTTTTCAACATACGTAGCTATTACCCTCGAAAACTAAAACTTTTGACATAGGAAAAGAGCCTTTAATCACATTCTTTACCATTTGCAATCATAAAATAGTCTAATATCTTCATTTTTTCAACATACGTAGCTATTACCCTCGAAAACTAAAACTTTTGACATAGGAAAAGAGCCTTTAATCACATTCTTTACCATTTGCAATCATAAAATAGTCTAATATCTTCATTTTTTCAACATACGTAGCTATTACCCTCGAAAACTAAAACTTTTGAAATAGGAAAAGAGCCTTTAATCACATTCTTTACCATTTGTACAATCATAAAATAGTCTAATATCTTCATTTTTTCAACATACGTAGCTATTACCCTCGAAAACTAAAACTTTTGACATAGGAAAAGAGCCTTTAATCACATTCTTTACCATTTGCAATCATAAAATAGTCTAATATCTTCATTTTTTCAACATACGTAGCTATTACCCTCGAAAACTAAAACTTTTGAAATAGGAAAAGAGCCTTTAATCACATTCTTTACCATTTGCAATCATAAAATAGTCTAATATCTTCATTTTTTCAACATACGTAGCTATTACCCTCGAAAACTAAAACTTTTGATAGGAAAAGAGCCTTTAATCACATTCTTTACCATGTGCAATCATAAAATAGTCTAATATCTTCATTTTTTTCAACATACGTAGCTATTACCCTCGAAAACTAAAACTTTTGAAATAGGAAAAGAGCCTTTAATCACATTCTTTACCATTTGCAATCATAAAATAGTCTAATATCTTCATTTTTTCAACATACGTAGCTATTACCCTCGAAAACTAAAACTTTTGAAATAGGAAAAGAGCCTTTAATCACATTCTTTACCATTTGCAATCATAAAATAGTCTAATATCTTCATTTTTTCAACATACGTAGCTATTACCCTCGAAAACTAAAACTTTTGACATAGGAAAAGAGCCTTTAATCACATTCTTTACCATTTGCAATCATAAAATAGTCTAATATCTTCATTTTTTCAACATACGTAGCTATTACCCTCGAAAACTAAAACTTTTGACATAGGAAAAGAGCCTTTAATCACATTCTTTACCATTTGCAATCATAAAATAGTCTAATATCTTCATTTTTTCAACATACGTAGCTATTACCCTCGAAAACTAAAACTTTTGAAATAGGAAAAGAGCCTTTAATCACATTCTTTACCATTTGCAATCATAAAATAGTCTAATATCTTCATTTTTTCAACATACGTAGCTATTACCCTCGAAAACTAAAACTTTTGACATAGGAAAAGAGCCTTTAATCACATTCTTTACCATTTGCAATCATAAAATAGTCTAATATCTTCATTTTTTCCACAGACAAAGCTATTACCCTCGAAAACTAAAACTTTTGAAATAGGAAAAGAGCCTTTAATCACATTCTTTACCATTTGCAATCATAAAATAGTCTAATATCTTCATTTTTTCAACATACGTAGCTATTACCCTCGAAAACTAAAACTTTTGACATAGGAAAAGAGCCTTTAATCACATTCTTTACCATGTGCAATCATAAAATAGTCTAATATCTTCATTTTTTCAACATACGTAGCTATTACCCTCGAAAACTAAAACTTTTGAAATAGGAAAAGAGCCTTTAATCACATTCTTTACCATGTGCAATCATAAAATAGTCTAATATCTTCATTTTTTCAACATACGTAGCTATTACCCTCGAAAACTAAAACTTTTGAAATAGGAAAAGAGCCTTTAATCACATTCTTTACCATTTGCAATCATAAAATAGTCTAATATCTTCATTTTTTCAACATACGTAGCTATTACCCTCGAAAACTAAAACTTTTGACATAGGAAAAGAGCCTTTAATCACATTCTTTACCATTGTGCAATCATAAAATAGTCTAATATCTTCATTTTTTCAACATACGTAGCTATTACCCTCGAAAACTAAAACTTTTGAATAGGAAAAGAGCCTTTAATCACATTCTTTACCATTTGCAATCATAAAATAGTCTAATATCTTCATTTTTTCAACATACGTAGCTATTACCCTCGAAAACTAAAACTTTTGACATAGGAAAAGAGCCTTTAATCACATTCTTTACCATTGTGCAATCATAAAATAGTCTAATATCTTCATTTTTTCAGACAAAGCTATTACCCTCGAAAACTAAAACTTTTGAAATAGGAAAAGAGCCTTTAATCACATTCTTTACCATTTGCAATCATAAAATAGTCTAATATCTTCATTTTTTCAACATACGTAGCTATTACCCTCGAAAACTAAAACTTTTGACATAGGAAAAGAGCCTTTAATCACATTCTTTACCATTGCAATCATAAAATAGTCTAATATCTTCATTTTTTCCACAGACAAAGCTATTACCCTCGAAAACTAAAACTTTTGAAATAGGAAAAGAGCCTTTAATCACATTCTTTACCATTTGCAATCATAAAATAGTCTAATATCTTCATTTTTTCAACATACGTAGCTATTACCCTCGAAAACTAAAACTTTTGACATAGGAAAAGAGCCTTTAATCACATTCTTTACCATTTGCAATCATAAAATAGTCTAATATCTTCATTTTTTCAACATACGTAGCTATTACCCTCGAAAACTAAAACTTTTGAAATAGGAAAAGAGCCTTTAATCACATTCTTTACCATGTGCAATCATAAAATAGTCTAATATCTTCATTTTTTCAACATACGTAGCTATTACCCTCGAAAACTAAAACTTTTGACATAGGAAAAGAGCCTTTAATCACATTCTTTACCATTTGCAATCATAAAATAGTCTAATATCTTCATTTTTTCAACATACGTAGCTATTACCCTCGAAAACTAAAACTTTTGACATAGGAAAAGAGCCTTTAATCACATTCTTTACCATTTGCAATCATAAAATAGTCTAATATCTTCATTTTTTCAACATACGTAGCTATTACCCTCGAAAACTAAAACTTTTGACATAGGAAAAGAGCCTTTAATCACATTCTTTACCATTTGCAATCATAAAATAGTCTAATATCTTCATTTTTTCAACATACGTAGCTATTACCCTCGAAAACTAAAACTTTTGAAATAGGAAAAGAGCCTTTAATCACATTCTTTACCATTTGCAATCATAAAATAGTCTAATATCTTCATTTTTTCAACATACGTAGCTATTACCCTCGAAAACTAAAACTTTTGACATAGGAAAAGAGCCTTTAATCACATTCTTTACCATTTGCAATCATAAAATAGTCTAATATCTTCATTTTTTCAACATACGTAGCTATTACCCTCGAAAACTAAAACTTTTGAAATAGGAAAAGAGCCTTTAATCACATTCTTTACCATGTGCAATCATAAAATAGTCTAATATCTTCATTTTTTCAACATACGTAGCTATTACCCTCGAAAACTAAAACTTTTGACATAGGAAAAGAGCCTTTAATCACATTCTTTACCATTTGCAATCATAAAATAGTCTAATATCTTCATTTTTTCAACATACGTAGCTATTACCCTCGAAAACTAAAACTTTTGAAATAGGAAAAGAGCCTTTAATCACATTCTTTACCATTTGCAATCATAAAATAGTCTAATATCTTCATTTTTTCAACATACGTAGCTATTACCCTCGAAAACTAAAACTTTTGAAATAGGAAAAGAGCCTTTAATCACATTCTTTACCATTTGCAATCATAAAATAGTCTAATATCTTCATTTTTTCAACATACGTAGCTATTACCCTCGAAAACTAAAACTTTTGACATAGGAAAAGAGCCTTTAATCACATTCTTTACCATTTGCAATCATAAAATAGTCTAATATCTTCATTTTTTCAACATACGTAGCTATTACCCTCGAAAACTAAAACTTTTGACATAGGAAAAGAGCCTTTAATCACATTCTTTACCATTTGCAATCATAAAATAGTCTAATATCTTCATTTTTTCAACATACGTAGCTATTACCCTCGAAAACTAAAACTTTTGACATAGGAAAAGAGCCTTTAATCACATTCTTTACCATGTGCAATCATAAAATAGTCTAATATCTTCATTTTTTCAACATACGTAGCTATTACCCTCGAAAACTAAAACTTTTGACATAGGAAAAGAGCCTTTAATCACATTCTTTACCATTTGCAATCATAAAATAGTCTAATATCTTCATTTTTTCAACATACGTAGCTATTACCCTCGAAAACTAAAACTTTTGAAATAGGAAAAGAGCCTTTAATCACATTCTTTACCATTTGCAATCATAAAATAGTCTAATATCTTCATTTTTTCAACATACGTAGCTATTACCCTCGAAAACTAAAACTTTTGACATAGGAAAAGAGCCTTTAATCACATTCTTTACCATTTGCAATCATAAAATAGTCTAATATCTTCATTTTTTCAACATACGTAGCTATTACCCTCGAAAACTAAAACTTTTGAAATAGGAAAAGAGCCTTTAATCACATTCTTTACCATTTGCAATCATAAAATAGTCTAATATCTTCATTTTTTCAACATACGTAGCTATTACCCTCGAAAACTAAAACTTTTGAAATAGGAAAAGAGCCTTTAATCACATTCTTTACCATTGCAATCATAAAATAGTCTAATATCTTCATTTTTTCAACATACGTAGCTATTACCCTCGAAAACTAAAACTTTTGAAATAGGAAAAGAGCCTTTAATCACATTCTTTACCATTTGCAATCATAAAATAGTCTAATATCTTCATTTTTTCAACATACGTAGCTATTACCCTCGAAAACTAAAACTTTTGAATAGGAAAAGAGCCTTTAATCACATTCTTTACCATTTGCAATCATAAAATAGTCTAATATCTTCATTTTTTCAACATACGTAGCTATTACCCTCGAAAACTAAAACTTTTGACATAGGAAAAGAGCCTTTAATCACATTCTTTACCATGTCAATCATAAAATAGTCTAATATCTTCATTTTTTCAACATACGTAGCTATTACCCTCGAAAACTAAAACTTTTGAAATAGGAAAAGAGCCTTTAATCACATTCTTTACCATTTGCAATCATAAAATAGTCTAATATCTTCATTTTTTCAACATACGTAGCTATTACCCTCGAAAACTAAAACTTTTGACATAGGAAAAGAGCCTTTAATCACATTCTTTACCATTTGCAATCATAAAATAGTCTAATATCTTCATTTTTTCAACATACGTAGCTATTACCCTCGAAAACTAAAACTTTTGACATAGGAAAAGAGCCTTTAATCACATTCTTTACCATTTGCAATCATAAAATAGTCTAATATCTTCATTTTTTCAACATACGTAGCTATTACCCTCGAAAACTAAAACTTTTGAAATAGGAAAAGAGCCTTTAATCACATTCTTTACCATTTGCAATCATAAAATAGTCTAATATCTTCATTTTTTCAACATACGTAGCTATTACCCTCGAAAACTAAAACTTTTGAAATAGGAAAAGAGCCTTTAATCACATTCTTTACCATTTGCAATCATAAAATAGTCTAATATCTTCATTTTTTCAACATACGTAGCTCTTACCCTCGAAAACTAAAACTTTTGAAATAGGAAAAGAGCCTTTAATCACATTCTTTACCATTTGCAATCATAAAATAGTCTAATATCTTCATTTTTTCAACATACGTAGCTATTACCCTCGAAAACTAAAACTTTTGACATAGGAAAAGAGCCTTTAATCACATTCTTTACCATTTGCAATCATAAAATAGTCTAATATCTTCATTTTTTCAACATACGTAGCTATTACCCTCGAAAACTAAAACTTTTGAATAGGAAAAGAGCCTTTAATCACATTCTTTACCATTTGCAATCATAAAATAGTCTAATATCTTCATTTTTTCAACATACGTAGCTATTACCCTCGAAAACTAAAACTTTTGAAATAGGAAAAGAGCCTTTAATCACATTCTTTACCATTTGCAATCATAAAATAGTCTAATATCTTCATTTTTTCAACATACGTAGCTATTACCCTCGAAAACTAAAACTTTTGAAATAGGAAAAGAGCCTTTAATCACATTCTTTACCATTTGCAATCATAAAATAGTCTAATATCTTCATTTTTTCAACATAAGCTATTACCCTCGAAAACTAAAACTTTTGAAATAGGAAAAGAGCCTTTAATCACATTCTTTACCATTTGCAATCATAAAATAGTCTAATATCTTCATTTTTTCAACATACGTAGCTATTACCCTCGAAAACTAAAACTTTTGACATAGGAAAAGAGCCTTTAATCACATTCTTTACCATGTGCAATCATAAAATAGTCTAATATCTTCATTTTTTCCACAGACAAAGCTATTACCCTCGAAAACTAAAACTTTTGAAATAGGAAAAGAGCCTTTAATCACATTCTTTACCATTTGCAATCATAAAATAGTCTAATATCTTCATTTTTTCAACATACGTAGCTATTACCCTCGAAAACTAAAACTTTTGAAATAGGAAAAGAGCCTTTAATCACATTCTTTACCATTTGCAATCATAAAATAGTCTAATATCTTCATTTTTTCAACATACGTAGCTATTACCCTCGAAAACTAAAACTTTTGAAATAGGAAAAGAGCCTTTAATCACATTCTTTACCATGTGCAATCATAAAATAGTCTAATATCTTCATTTTTTCAACATAAGCTATTACCCTCGAAAACTAAAACTTTTGAAATAGGAAAAGAGCCTTTAATCACATTCTTTACCATTTGCAATCATAAAATAGTCTAATATCTTCATTTTTTCAACATACGTAGCTATTACCCTCGAAAACTAAAACTTTTGACATAGGAAAAGAGCCTTTAATCACATTCTTTACCATTTGCAATCATAAAATAGTCTAATATCTTCATTTTTTCAACATACGTAGCTATTACCCTCGAAAACTAAAACTTTTGAAATAGGAAAAGAGCCTTTAATCACATTCTTTACCATTGCAATCATAAAATAGTCTAATATCTTCATTTTTTCAACATACGTAGCTATTACCCTCGAAAACTAAAACTTTTGAAATAGGAAAAGAGCCTTTAATCACATTCTTTACCATGTGCAATCATAAAATAGTCTAATATCTTCATTTTTTCAACATACGTAGCTATTACCCTCGAAAACTAAAACTTTTGAAATAGGAAAAGAGCCTTTAATCACATTCTTTACCATTTGCAATCATAAAATAGTCTAATATCTTCATTTTTTCAACATACGTAGCTATTACCCTCGAAAACTAAAACTTTTGAAATAGGAAAAGAGCCTTTAATCACATTCTTTACCATGTGCAATCATAAAATAGTCTAATATCTTCATTTTTTCAACATACGTAGCTATTACCCTCGAAAACTAAAACTTTTGAAATAGGAAAAGAGCCTTTAATCACATTCTTTACCATTTGCAATCATAAAATAGTCTAATATCTTCATTTTTTCAACATACGTAGCTATTACCCTCGAAAACTAAAACTTTTGAAATAGGAAAAGAGCCTTTAATCACATTCTTTACCATTTGCAATCATAAAATAGTCTAATATCTTCATTTTTTCAACATACGTAGCTATTACCCTCGAAAACTAAAACTTTTGAAATAGGAAAAGAGCCTTTAATCACATTCTTTACCATGTGCAATCATAAAATTGTCTAATATCTTCATTTTTTCCACAGACATAGCTATTACCCTCGAAAACTAAAACTTTTGAAATAGGAAAAAAGCCTTTAATCACATTCTTTACCATTTGCAATCATAAAATAGTCTAATATCTTCATTTTTTCAACATACGTAGCTATTACCCTCGAAAACTAAAACTTTTGACATAGGAAAAGAGCCTTTAATCACATTCTTTACCATTTGTAATCATAAAATAGTCTAATAACTTCATTTTTTCAACATACGTAGCTATTACCCTCGAAAACTAAAACTTTTGACATAGGAAAAGAGCCTTTAATCACATTCTTTACCATTTGTAATCATAAAATAGTCTAATAACTTCATTTTTTCAACATACGTAGCTATTACCCTCGAAAACTAAAACTTTTGACATAGGAAAAGAGCCTTTAATCACATTCTTTACCATGTGCAATCATAAAATAGTCTAATATCTTCATTTTTTCAACATACGTAGCTATTACCCTCGAAAACTAAAACTTTTGACATAGGAAAAGAGCCTTTAATCACATTCTTTACCATTTGCAATCATAAAATAGTCTAATATCTTCATTTTTTCCACAGACAAAGCTCTTACCCTCGAAAACTAAAACTTTTGAAATAGGAAAAGAGCCTTTAATCACATTCTTTACCATTTGCAATCATAAAATAGTCTAATATCTTCATTTTTTCAACATACGTAGCTATTACCCTCGAAAACTAAAACTTTTGACATAGGAAAAGAGCCTTTAATCACATTCTTCACCATTTGCAACCATAAAATAGTCTAATTTCTTCAATTTTTCAACGTACGTAGCTATTACCCTCGAAAACTAAAACTTTTGAAATAGGAAAAGAGCTTTTAATCACATTCTTTACCATGTGCGATCATAAAATTGTCTAATATCTTCATTTTTTCCACAGACAAAGCTCTTACCCTCGAAAACTAAAACTTTTGAAATAGGAAAAGAGCCTTTAATCACATTCTTTACCATTTGCAATCCTAAAATAGTCCAATATCTTCATTTTTTCAACATACGTAGCTATTACCCTCGAAAACTAAAACTTTTGACATAGGAAAAGAGCCTTTAATCACATTCTTTACCATTTGCAATCATAAAATAGTCTAATATCTTCATTTTTTCAACATACGTAGCTATTACCCTAGAAAACTAAAACTTTTGACATAGGAAAAGAGCCTTTAATCACATTCTTTACCATTTGCAATCATAAAATAGTCTAATATCTTCATTTTTTCAACATACGTAGCTATTACCCTCGAAAACTAAAACTTTTGAAATAGGAAAAGAGCCTTTAATCACATTCTTTACCATGCAATCATAAAATAGTCTAATATCTTCATTTTTTCAACATACGTAGCTATTACCCTCGAAAACTAAAACTTTTGACATAGGAAAAGAGCCTTTAATCACATTCTTTACCATTTGCAATCATAAAATAGTCTAATATCTTCATTTTTTCAACATACGTAGCTATTACCCTCGAAAACTAAAACTTTTGAAATAGGAAAAGAGCCTTTAATCACATTCTTTACCATTTGCAATCATAAAATAGTCTAATATCTTCATTTTTTCAACATACGTAGCTATTACCCTCGAAAACTAAAACTTTTGATATAGGAAAAGAGCCTTTAATCACATTCTTTACCATGTGCAATCATAAAATAGTCTAATATCTTCATTTTTTCAACATACGTAGCTATTACCCTCGAAAACTAAAACTTTTGAAATAGGAAAAGAGCCTTTAATCACATTCTTTACCATTTGCAATCATAAAATAGTCTAATATCTTCATTTTTTCAACATACGTAGCTATTACCCTCGAAAACTAAAACTTTTGAAATAGGAAAAGAGCCTTTAATCACATTCTTTACCATTTGCAATCATAAAATAGTCTAATATCTTCATTTTTTCAACATACGTAGCTCTTACCCCCGAAAACTAAAACTTTTCAAATAGGAAAAGAGCCTTTAATCACATTCTTTACCATTTGCAATCATAAAATAGTCTAATATCTTCATTTTTTCAACATACGTAGCTATTACCCTCGAAAACTAAAACTTTTGACATAGGAAAAGAGCCTTTAATCACATTCTTTACCATGTGCAATCATAAAATAGTCTAATATCTTCATTTTTTCAACATACGTAGCTATTACCCTCGAAAACTAAAACTTTTGACATAGGAAAAGAGCCTTTAATCACATTCTTTACCATTTGCAATCATAAAATAGTCTAATATCTTCATTTTTTCAACATACGTAGCTATTACCCTCGAAAACTAAAACTTTTGAAATAGGAAAAGAGCCTTTAATCACATTCTTTACCATGTGCAATCATAAAATAGTCTAATATCTTCATTTTTTCAACATACCTAGCTATTACCCTCGAAAACTAAAACTTTTGACATAGGAAAAGAGCCTTTAATCACATTCTTTACCATTTGCAATCATAAAATAGTCTAATATCTTCATTTTTTCAACATACGTAGCTATTACCCTCGAAAACTAAAACTTTTGAAATAGGAAAAGAGCCTTTAATCACATTCTTTACCATTTGCAATCATAAAATAGTCTAATATCTTCATTTTTTCAACATACGTAGCTATTACCCTCGAAAACTAAAACTTTTGACATAGGAAAAGAGCCTTTAATCACATTCTTTACCATTTGCAATCATAAAATAGTCTAATATCTTCATTTTTTCAACATACGTAGCTATTACCCTCGAAAACTAAAACTTTTGAAATAGGAAAAGAGCCTTTAATCACATTCTTTACCATGTGCAATCATAAAATAGTCTAATATCTTCATTTTTTCAACATACGTAGCTATTACCCTCGAAAACTAAAACTTTTGAAATAGGAAAAGAGCCTTTAATCACATTCTTTACCATTTGCAATCATAAAATAGTCTAATATCTTCATTTTTTCAACATACGTAGCTATTACCCTCGAAAACTAAAACTTTTGAAATAGGAAAAGAGCCTTTAATCACATTCTTTACCATTTGCAATCATAAAATAGTCTAATATCTTCATTTTTTCAACATACAGCTATTACCCTCGAAAACTAAAACTTTTGACATAGGAAAAGAGCCTTTAATCACATTCTTTACCATTTGCAATCATAAAATAGTCTAATATCTTCATTTTTTCAACATACGTAGCTATTACCCTCGAAAACTAAAACTTTTGACATAGGAAAAGAGCCTTTAATCACATTCTTTACCATTTGCAATCATAAAATAGTCTAATATCTTCATTTTTTCAACATACGTAGCTATTACCCTCGAAAACTAAAACTTTTGAAATAGGAAAAGAGCCTTTAATCACATTCTTTACCATGTGCAATCATAAAATAGTCTAATATCTTCATTTTTTCAACATACGTAGCTATTACCCTCGAAAACTAAAACTTTTGAAATAGGAAAAGAGCCTTTAATCACATTCTTTACCATGTGCAATCATAAAATAGTCTAATATCTTCATTTTTTCAACATACGTAGCTATTACCCTCGAAAACTAAAACTTTTGAAATAGGAAAAGAGCCTTTAATCACATTCTTTACCATTTGCAATCATAAAATAGTCTAATATCTTCATTTTTTCAACATACGTAGCTATTACCCTCGAAAACTAAAACTTTTGAAATAGGAAAAGAGCCTTTAATCACATTCTTTACCATGTGCAATCATAAAATAGTCTAATATCTTCATTTTTTCAACATACGTAGCTATTACCCTCGAAAACTAAAACTTTTGAAATAGGAAAAGAGCCTTTAATCACATTCTTTACCATGTGCAATCATAAAATTGTCTAATATCTTCATTTTTTCAACATACGTAGCTATTACCCTCGAAAACTAAAACTTTTGAAATAGGAAAAGAGCCTTTAATCACATTCTTTACCATTTGCAATCATAAAATAGTCTAATATCTTCATTTTTTCAACATACGTAGCTATTACCCTCGAAAACTAAAACTTTTGAAATAGGAAAAGAGCCTTTAATCACATTCTTTACCATTTGCAATCATAAAATAGTCTAATATCTTCATTTTTTCAACATACGTAGCTATTACCCTCGAAAACTAAAACTTTTGAAATAGGAAAAGAGCCTTTAATCACATTCTTTACCATGTGCAATCATAAAATAGTCTAATATCTTCATTTTTTCAACATACGTAGCTATTACCCTCGAAAACTAAAACTTTTGAAATAGGAAAAGAGCCTTTAATCACATTCTTTACCATTTGCAATCATAAAATAGTCTAATATCTTCATTTTTTCAACATACGTAGCTATTACCCTCGAAAACTAAAACTTTTGACATAGGAAAAGAGCCTTTAATCACATTCTTTACCATGTGCAATCATAAAAAGTCTAATATCTTCATTTTTTCAACATACGTAGCTATTACCCTCGAAAACTAAAACTTTTGACATAGGAAAAGAGCCTTTAATCACATTCTTTACCATTTGCAATCATAAAATAGTCTAATATCTTCATTTTTTCAACATAAGCTATTACCCTCGAAAACTAAAACTTTTGAAATAGGAAAAGAGCCTTTAATCACATTCTTTACCATTTGCAATCATAAAATAGTCTAATATCTTCATTTTTTCAACATACGTAGCTATTACCCTCGAAAACTAAAACTTTTGACATAGGAAAAGAGCCTTTAATCACATTCTTTACCATTTGCAATCTTCATCAAAATAGTCTTACCCTCGAAAACTAAAACTTTTGAAATAGGAAAAGAGCCTTTAATCACATTCTTTACCATTGCAATCATAAAATAGTCTAATATCTTCATTTTTTCACATACATAGCTATTACCCTCGAAAACTAAAACTTTTGAAATAGGAAAAGAGCCTTTAATCACATTCTTTACCATTTGCAATCATAAAATAGTCTAATATCTTCATTTTTTCAACATACGTAGCTATTACCCTCGAAAACTAAAACTTTTGAAATAGGAAAAGAGCCTTTAATCACATTCTTTACCATTTGCAATCATAAAATAGTCTAATATCTTCATTTTTTCAACATACGTAGCTATTACCCTCGAAAACTAAAACTTTTGACATAGGAAAAGAGCCTTTAATCACATTCTTTACCATTTGCAATCATAAAATAGTCTAATATCTTCATTTTTTCAACATACGTAGCTATTACCCTCGAAAACTAAAACTTTTGAAATAGGAAAAGAGCCTTTAATCACATTCTTTACCATGTGCAATCATAAAATAGTCTAATATCTTCATTTTTTCAACATACGTAGCTATTACCCTCGAAAACTAAAACTTTTGAAATAGGAAAAGAGCCTTTAATCACATTCTTTACCATTTGCAATCATAAAATAGTCTAATATCTTCATTTTTTCAACATACTAGCTATTACCCTCGAAAACTAAAACTTTTGAAATAGGAAAAGAGCCTTTAATCACATTCTTTACCATGTGCAATCATAAAATAGTCTAATATCTTCATTTTTTCAACATACGTAGCTATTACCCTCGAAAACTAAAACTTTTGACATAGGAAAAGAGCCTTTAATCACATTCTTTACCATTGCAATCATAAAATAGTCTAATATCTTCATTTTTTCAACATACGTAGCTATTACCCTCGAAAACTAAAACTTTTGACATAGGAAAAGAGCCTTTAATCACATTCTTTACCATTTGCAATCATAAAATAGTCTAATATCTTCATTTTTTCACAGACGTAGCTATTACCCTCGAAAACTAAAACTTTTGAATAGGAAAAGAGCCTTTAATCACATTCTTTACCATTTGCAATCATAAAATAGTCTAATATCTTCATTTTTTCAGACAAAGCTATTACCCTCGAAAACTAAAACTTTTGAAATAGGAAAAGAGCCTTTAATCACATTCTTTACCATTTGCAATCATAAAATAGTCTAATATCTTCATTTTTTCAACATACATAGCTATTACCCTCGAAAACTAAAACTTTTGAAATAGGAAAAGAGCCTTTAATCACATTCTTTACCATTTGCAATCATAAAATAGTCTAATATCTTCATTTTTTCAACATACGTAGCTATTACCCTCGAAAACTAAAACTTTTGAAATAAGAAAAGAGCCTTTAATCCCTTTCTTTACCATTTGCAATCATAAAATAGTCTAATATCTTCATTTTTTCAACATACGTAGCTATTACCCTCGAAAACTAAAACTTTTGACATAGGAAAAGAGCCTTTAATCACATTCTTTACCATTTGCAATCATAAAATAGTCTAATATCTTCATTTTTTCAACATACGTAGCTATTACCCTCGAAAACTAAAACTTTTGAAATAGGAAAAGAGCCTTTAATCACATTCTTTACCATTTGCAATCATAAAATAGTCTAATATCTTCATTTTTTCAACATACGTAGCTATTACCCTCGAAAACTAAAACTTTTGAAATAGGAAAAGAGCCTTTAATCACATTCTTTACCATTTGCAATCATAAAATAGTCTAATATCTTCATTTTTTCAACATACGTAGCTATTACCCTCGAAAACTAAAACTTTTGACATAGGAAAAGAGCCTTTAATCACATTCTTTACCATTTGCAATCATAAAATAGTCTAATATCTTCATTTTTTCAACATACGTAGCTATTACCCTCGAAAACTAAAACTTTTGACATAGGAAAAGAGCCTTTAATCACATTCTTTACCATTTGCAATCATAAAATTGTCTAATATCTTCATTTTTTCCACAGACATAGCTATTACCCTCGAAAACTAAAACTTTTGAAATAGGAAAAGAGCCTTTAATCACATTCTTTACCATTTGCAATCATAAAATAGTCTAATATCTTCATTTTTTCAACATACGTAGCTATTACCCTCGAAAACTAAAACTTTTGAAATAGGAAAAGAGCCTTTAATCACATTCTTTACCATTTGCAATCATAAAATAGTCTAATATCTTCATTTTTTCAACATACGTAGCTATTACCCTCGAAAACTAAAACTTTTGAAATAGGAAAAGAGCCTTTAATCACATTCTTTACCATTTGTAATCATAAAATAGTCTAATATCTTCATTTTTTCAACATACGTAGCTATTACCCTCGAAAACTAAAACTTTTGAAATAGGAAAAGAGCCTTTAATCACATTCTTTACCATTTGCAATCATAAAATAGTCTAATATCTTCATTTTTTCAACATACGTAGCTATTACCCTCGAAAACTAAAACTTTTGACATAGGAAAAGAGCCTTTAATCACATTCTTTACCATTTGCAATCATAAAATAGTCTAATATCTTCATTTTTTCAACATACGTAGCTATTACCCTCGAAAACTAAAACTTTTGACATAGGAAAAGAGCCTTTAATCACATTCTTTACCAGGTGCAATCATAAAATTGTCTAATATCTTCATTTTTTCAACAGACATAGCTATTACCCTCGAAAACTAAAACTTTTGAAATAGGAAAAGAGCCTTTAATCACATTCTTTACCATTTGCAATCATAAAATAGTCTAATATCTTCATTTTTTCAACATACGTAGCTATTACCCTCGAAAACTAAAACTTTTGACATAGGAAAAGAGCCTTTAATCACATTCTTTACCATTTGCAATCATAAAATAGTCTAATATCTTCATTTTTTCAACATACGTAGCTATTACCCTCGAAAACTAAAACTTTTGAAATAGGAAAAGAGCCTTTAATCACATTCTTTACCATTTGCAATCATAAAATAGTCTAATATCTTCATTTTTTCAACATACTAGCTATTACCCTCGAAAACTAAAACTTTTGAAATAGGAAAAGAGCCTTTAATCACATTCTTTACCATGTGCAATCATAAAATGTCTAATATCTTCATTTTTCCAACATACGTAGCTATTACCCTCGAAAACTAAAACTTTTGACATAGGAAAAGAGCCTTTAATCACATTCTTTACCATGTGCAATCATAAAATAGTCTAATATCTTCATTTTTTCCACAGACATAGCTATTACCCTCGAAAACTAAAACTTTTGAAATAGGAAAAGAGCCTTTAATCACATTCTTTACCATTTGCAATCATAAAATAGTCTAATATCTTCATTTTTTCAACATACGTAGCTATTACCCTCGAAAACTAAAACTTTTGAAATAGGAAAAGAGCCTTTAATCACATTCTTTACCATTTGCAATCATAAAATAGTCTAATATCTTCATTTTTTCAACATACGTAGCTATTACCCTCGAAAACTAAAACTTTTGAAATAGGAAAAGAGCCTTTAATCACATTCTTTACCATGTGCAATCATAAAATAGTCTAATATCTTCATTTTTTCAACAGACATAGCTATTACCCTCGAAAACTAAAACTTTTGAAATAGGAAAAGAGCCTTTAATCACATTCTTTACCATTTGCAATCATAAAATAGTCTAATATCTTCATTTTTTCAACATACGTAGCTATTACCCTCGAAAACTAAAACTTTTGAAATAGGAAAAGAGCCTTTAATCACATTCTTTACCATTTGCAATCATAAAATAGTCTAATATCTTCATTTTTTCAACATACGTAGCTATTACCCTCGAAAACTAAAACTTTTGACATAGGAAAAGAGCCTTTAATCACATTCTTTACCATGTGCAATCATAAAATTGTCTAATATCTTCATTTTTTCCAGAGTTATAGCTATTACCCTCGAAAACTAAAACTTTTGAAATAGGAAAAGAGCCTTTAATCACATTCTTTACCATTTGCAATCATAAAATAGTCTAATATCTTCATTTTTTCAACATACGTAGCTATTACCCTCGAAAACTAAAACTTTTGACATAGGAAAAGAGCCTTTAATCACATTCTTTACCATTTGCAATCATAAAATAGTCTAATATCTTCATTTTTTCAACATACGTAGCTATTACCCTCGAAAACTAAAACTTTTGAAATAGGAAAAGAGCCTTTAATCACATTCTTTACCATTTGCAATCATAAAATAGTCTAATATCTTCATTTTTTCACAGACTAGCTATTACCCTCGAAAACTAAAACTTTTGAAATAGGAAAAGAGCCTTTAATCACATTCTTTACCATGTGCAATCATAAAATGTCTAATATCTTCATTTTTCAACATACGTAGCTATTACCCTCGAAAACTAAAACTTTTGACAATAGGAAAAGAGCCTTTAATCACATTCTTTACCATTTGCAATCATAAAATAGTCTAATATCTTCATTTTTTCAACATGCGTAGCTATTACCCTCGAAAACTAAAACTTTTGAAATAGGAAAAAAGCCTTTAATCACATTCTTTACCATGTGCAATCATAAAATAGTCTAATATCTTCATTTTTTCAACATACGTAGCTATTACCCTCGAAAACTAAAACTTTTGACATAGGAAAAGAGCCTTTAATCACATTCTTTACCATTTGCAATCATAAAATAGTCTAATATCTTCATTTTTTCACAGACATAGCTATTACCCTCGAAAACTAAAACTTTTGACATAGGAAAGAGCCTTTAATCACATTCTTTACCATGTGCAATCATAAAATAGTCTAATATCTTCATTTTTTCAACATACGTAGCTATTACCCTCGAAAACTAAAACTTTTGAAATAGGAAAAGAGCCTTTAATCACATTCTTTACCATGTGCAATCATAAAATGTCTAATATCTTCATTTTTTCCACAGACAAAGCTATTACCCTCGAAAACAAAAACTTTTGAAATAGGAAAAGAGCCTTTAATCACATTCTTTACCATTTGCAATCATAAAAAGTCTAATATCTTCATTTTTTCAACATACGTAGCTATTACCCTCGAAAACTAAAACTTTTGACATAGGAAAAGAGCCTTTAATCACATTCTTTACCATGTGCAATCATAAAATTGTCTAATATCTTCATTTTTT
>NW_027065724.1:21084-37776 GCF_032884065.1 Artemia franciscana | reverse complement strand
TCCTATTTTAAAAGTTTTAGTTTTCGAGGGTAATAGCTACGTATGTTGAAAAAATGAAGATATTAGACTATTTTATAATTGCAAATGGTAACGAATGTGATTAAAGGCTCTTTTCCTATGTCAAAAGTTTTAGTTTTCGAGGGTAATAGCTACGTATGTTGAAAAAATGAAGATATTAGACTATTTTATGATTGCACATGGTAAAGAATGTGATTAAAGGCTCTTTTCCTATTTTAAAAGTTTTAGTTTTCGAGGGTAATAGCTACGTATGTTGAAAAAATGAAGATATTAGACTATTTTATGATTGCAAATGGTAAAGAATGTGATTAAAGGCTCTTTTCCTATTTCAAAAGTTTTAGTTTTCGAGGGTAATAGCTACGTATGTTGAAAAAATGAAGATATTAGACTATTTTATGATTGCACATGGTAAAGAAAGTGCTTAAAGGCTCTTTTCCTATTTCAAAAGTTTTAGTTTTCGAGGGTAATAGCTACGTATGTTGAAAAAATGAAGATATTAGACTATTTTATGATTGCAAATGGTAAAGAATGTGATTAAAGGCTCTTTTCCTATTTCAAAAGTTTTAGTTTTCAAGGGTAATAGCTACGTATGTCGAAAAAATGAAGATATTAGACTATTTTATGATTGCACATGGTAAAGAAAGTGCTTAAAGGCTCTTTTCCTATTTCAAAAGTTTTAGTTTTCGAGGGTAATAGCTACGTATGTTGAAAAAATGAAGATATTAGACTATTTTATGATTGCAAATGGTAAAGAATGTGATTAAAGGCTCTTTTCCTATGTCAAAAGTTTTAGTTTTCAAGGGTAATAGCTACGTATGTCGAAAAAATGAAGATATTAGACTATTTTATGATTGGACATGGTAAAGAAAGTGCTTAAAGGCTCTTTTCCTATTTCAAAAGTTTTAGTTTTCGAGGGTAATAGCTACGTATGTTGAAAAAATGAAGATATTAGACTATTTTATGATTGCAAATGGTAAAGAATGTGATTAAAGGCTCTTTTCCTATGTCAAAAGTTTTAGTTTTCGAGGGTAATAGCTACGTATGTTGAAAAAATGAAGATATTAGACTATTTTATGATTGCAAATGGTAAAGAATGTGATTAAAGGCTCTTTTCCTATTTCAAAAGTTTTAGTTTTCGAGGGTAATAGCTACGTATGTTGAAAAATGAAGATATTAGACTATTTTATGATTGCACATGGTAAAGAATGTGATTAAAGGCTCTTTTCCTATTTCAAAAGTTTTAGTTTTCGAGGGTAATAGCTACGTATGTTGAAAAAATGAAGATATTAGACTATTTTATGATTGCAAATGGTAAAGAATGTGATTAAAGGCTCTTTTCCTATTTCAAAAGTTTTCGTTTTCGAGGGTAATAGCTACGTATGTTGGAAAAATGAAGATATTAGACTATTTTATGATTGCACATGGTAAAGAATGTGATTAAAGGCTCTTTTCCTATTTCAAAAGTTTTAGTTTTCGAGGGTAATAGCTACGTATGTTGAAAAAATGAAGATATTAGACTATTTTATGATTGCAAATGGTAAAGAATGTGATTAAAGGCTCTTTTCCTATTTCAAAAGTTTTCTTTTCGAGGGTAATAGCTACGTATGTTGGAAAACTGAAGATATTAGACTATTTTATGATTGCACATGGTAAAGAATGTGATTAAAGGCTCTTTTCCTATTTCAAAAGTTTTAGTTTTCGAGGGTAATAGCTACGTATGTTGAAAAAATGAAGATATTAGACTATTTTATGATTGCAAATGGTAAAGAATGTGATTAAAGGCTCTTTTCCTATTTCAAAAGTTTTAGTTTTCGAGGGTAATAGCTACGTATGTTGTTGAAAAAAATGAAGATATTAGACTATTTTATGATTGCACATGGTAAAGAATGTGATTAAAGGCTCTTTTCCTATTTCAAAAGTTTTAGTTTTCGAGGGTAATAGCTACGTATGTTGGAAAAATGAAGATATTAGACTATTTTATGATTGCACATGGTAAAGAATGTGATTAAAGGCTCTTTTCCTATTTCAAAAGTTTTAGTTTTCGAGGGTAATAGCTACGTATGTTGAAAAAATGAAGATATTAGACTATTTTATGATTGCAAATGGTAAAGAATGTGATTAAAGGCTCTTTTCCTATTTCAAAAGTTTTAGTTTTCGAGGGTAATAGCTACGTATGTTGAAAAAATGAAGATATTAGACTATTTTATGATTGCACATGGTAAAGAATGTGATTAAAGGCTCTTTTCCTATTTCAAAAGTTTTAGTTTTCGAGGGTAATAGCTACGTATGTTGAAAAAATGAAGATATTAGACTATTTTATAATTGCAAATGGTAACGAATGTGATTAAAGGCTCTTTTCCTATGTCAAAAGTTTTAGTTTTCGAGGGTAATAGCTACGTATGTTGAAAAAATGAAGATATTAGACTATTTTATGATTGCACATGGTAAAGAATGTGATTAAAGGCTCTTTTCCTATGTCAAAAGTTTTAGTTTTCGAGGGTAATAGCTACGTATGTTGAAAAAATGAAGATATTAGACTATTTTATAATTGCAAATGGTAACGAATGTGATTAAAGGCTCTTTTCCTATGTCAAAAGTTTTAGTTTTCGAGGGTAATAGCTACGTATGTTGAAAAAATGAAGATATTAGACTATTTTATGATTGCAAATGGTAAAGAATGTGATTAAAGGCTCTTTTCCTATGTCAAAAGTTTTAGTTTTCGAGGGTAATAGCTACGTATGTGAAAAAATGAAGATATTAGACTATTTTATAATTGCAAATGGTAACGAATGTGATTAAAGGCTCTTTTCCTATGTCAAAAGTTTTAGTTTTTGAGGGTAATAGCTACGTATGTTGAAAAAATGAAGATATTAGACTATTTTATGATTGCAAATGGTAAAGAATGTGATTAAAGGCTCTTTTCCTATGTCAAAAGTTTTAGTTTTCGAGGGTAATAGCTAAGTATGTCGAAAAAATGAAGATATTAGACTATTTTATGATTGCACATGGTAAAGAATGTGATTAAAGGCTCTTTTCCTATTTCAAAAGTTTTAGTTTTTGAGGGTAATAGCTACGTATGTTGAAAAAATGAAGATATTAGACTATTTTATGATTGCAAATGGTAAAGAATGTGATTAAAGGCTCTTTTCCTATGTCAAAAGTTTTAGTTTTCGAGGGTAATAGCTCCGTATGTTGAAAAAAATGAAGATATTAGACTATTTTATGATTGCACATGGTAAAGAATGTGATTAAAGGCTCTTTTCCTATTTCAAAAGTTTTAGTTTTCGAGGGTAATAGCTACGTATGTTGAAAAAATGAAGATATTAGACTATTTTATGATTGCAAATGGTAAAGAATGTGATTAAAGGCTCTTTTCCTATGTCAAAAGTTTTAGTTTTCGAGGGTAATAGCTACGTATGTTGAAAAATGAAGATATTAGACTATTTTATGATTGCACATGGTAAAGAATTTGATTAAAGGCTCTTTTCCTATTTCAAAAGTTTTAGTTTTCGAGGGTAATAGCTACGTATGTTGAAAAAATGAAGATATTAGACTATTTTATGATTGCACATGGTAAAGAATGTGATTAAAGGCTCTTTTCCTATTTCAAAAGTTTTAGTTTTCGAGGGTAATAGCTACGTATGTTGGAAAAATGAAGATATTAGACTATTTTATGATTGCACATGGTAAAGAAAGTATTAAAGGCTCTTTTCCTATTTCAAAAGTTTTAGTTTTCGAGGGTAATAGCTACGTATGTTGAAAAAATGAAGATATTAGACTATTTTATGATTGCACATGGTAAAGAATGTGATTAAAGGCTCTTTTCCTATGTCAAAAGTTTTAGTTTTCGAGGGTAATAGCTACGTATGTTGAAAAAATGAAGATATTAGACTATTTTATGATTGCACATGGTAAAGAAAGTGATTAAAGGCTCTTTTCCTATTTCAAAAGTTTTAGTTTTCGAGGGTAATAGCTACGTATGTTGAAAAAATGAAGATATTAGACTATTTTATGATTGCACATGGTAAAGAATTTGATTAAAGGCTCTTTTCCTATTTCAAAAGTTTTAGTTTTCGAGGGTAATAGCTACGTATGTTGAAAAAATGAAGATATTAGACTATTTTATGATTGCACATGGTAAAGAATGTGATTAAAGGCTCTTTTCCTATGTCAAAAGTTTTAGTTTTCGAGGGTAATAGCTACGTATGTTGGAAAAATGAAGATATTAGACTATTTTATAATTGCAAATGGTAACGAAAGTATTAAAGGCTCTTTTCCTATGTCAAAAGTTTTAGTTTTCGAGGGTAATAGCTACGTATGTTGAAAAAATGAAGATATTAGACTATTTTATGATTGCACATGGTAAAGAAAGTGCTTAAAGGCTCTTTTCCTATGTCAAAAGTTTTAGTTTTCGAGGGTAATAGCTACGTATGTTGAAAAAATGAAGATATTAGACTATTTTATAATTGCAAATGGTAACGAATGTGATTAAAGGCTCTTTTCCTATGTCAAAAGTTTTAGTTTTCGAGGGTAATAGCTACGTATGTTGAAAAAATGAAGATATTAGACTATTTTATGATTGCACATGGTAAAGAAAGTGCTTAAAGGCTCTTTTCCTATGTCAAAAGTTTTAGTTTTCGAGGGTAATAGCTACGTATGTTGAAAAAATGAAGATATTAGACTATTTTATAATTGCAAATGGTAACGAATGTGATTAAAGGCTCTTTTCCTATGTCAAAAGTTTTAGTTTTCGAGGGTAATAGCTACGTATGTTGAAAAAATGAAGATATTAGACTATTTTATGATTGCACATGGTAAAGAAAGTGCTTAAAGGCTCTTTTCCTATGTCAAAAGTTTTAGTTTTCGAGGGTAATAGCTACGTATGTTGAAAAAATGAAGATATTAGACTATTTTATGATTGCAAATGGTAAAGAATGTGATTAAAGGCTCTTTTCCTATGTCAAAAGTTTTAGTTTTCGAGGGTAATAGCTACGTATGTTGAAAAAATGAAGATATTAGACTATTTTATGATTGCAAATGGTAAAGAATGTGATTAAAGGCTCTTTTCCTATTTCAAAAGTTTTAGTTTTCGAGGGTAATAGCTACGTATGTTGAAAAAATGAAGATATTAGACTATTTTATGATTGCAAATGGTAAAGAATGTGATTAAAGGCTCTTTTCCTATGTCAAAAGTTTTAGTTTTCGAGGGTAATAGCTACGTATGTTGAAAAAATGAAGATATTAGACTATTTTATGATTGCAAATGGTAAAGAATGTGATTAAAGGCTCTTTTCCTATTTCAAAAGTTTTAGTTTTCGAGGGTAATAGCTACGTATGTTGAAAAAATGAAGATATTAGACTATTTTATGATTGCAAATGGTAAAGAATGTGATTAAAGGCTCTTTTCCTATTTCAAAAGTTTTAGTTTTCGAGGGTAATAGCTACGTATGTTGAAAAAATGAAGATATTAGACTATTTTATGATTGCAAATGGTAAAGAATGTGATTAAAGGCTCTTTTCCTATTTCAAAAGTTTTAGTTTTCGAGGGTAATAGCTACGTATGTTGAAAAAATGAAGATATTAGACTATTTTATGATTGCAAATGGTAAAGAATGTGATTAAAGGCTCTTTTCCTATGTCAAAAGTTTTAGTTTTCGAGGGTAATAGCTACGTATGTTGAAAAAATGAAGATATTAGACTATTTTATGATTGCACATGGTAAAGAATTTGATTAAAGGCTCTTTTCCTATTTCAAAAGTTTTAGTTTTCGAGGGTAATAGCTACGTATGTTGAAAAAATGAAGATATTAGACTATTTTATGATTGCACATGGTAAAGAATGTGATTAAAGGCTCTTTTCCTATTTCAAAAGTTTTAGTTTTCGAGGGTAATAGCTACGTATGTTGGAAAAATGAAGATATTAGACTATTTTATGATTGCACATGGTAAAGAAAGTATTAAAGGCTCTTTTCCTATTTCAAAAGTTTTAGTTTTCGAGGGTATAGCTACGTATGTTGAAAAAATGAAGATATTAGACTATTTTATGATTGCACATGGTAAAGAATGTGATTAAAGGCTCTTTTCCTATGTCAAAAGTTTTAGTTTTCGAGGGTAATAGCTACGTATGTTGAAAAATGAAGATATTAGACTATTTTATGATTGCACATGGTAAAGAAAGTGATTAAAGGCTCTTTTCCTATTTCAAAAGTTTTAGTTTTCGAGGGTAATAGCTACGTATGTTGAAAAAATGAAGATATTAGACTATTTTATGATTGCACATGGTAAAGAATTTGATTAAAGGCTCTTTTCCTATTTCAAAAGTTTTAGTTTTCGAGGGTAATAGCTACGTATGTTGAAAAAATGAAGATATTAGACTATTTTATGATTGCACATGGTAAAGAATGTGATTAAAGGCTCTTTTCCTATGTCAAAAGTTTTAGTTTTCGAGGGTAATAGCTACGTATGTTGGAAAAATGAAGATATTAGACTATTTTATAATTGCAAATGGTAACGAAAGTATTAAAGGCTCTTTTCCTATGTCAAAAGTTTTAGTTTTCGAGGGTAATAGCTACGTATGTTGAAAAAATGAAGATATTAGACTATTTTATGATTGCACATGGTAAAGAAAGTGCTTAAAGGCTCTTTTCCTATGTCAAAAGTTTTAGTTTTCGAGGGTAATAGCTACGTATGTTGAAAAATGAAGATATTAGACTATTTTATAATTGCAAATGGTAACGAATGTGATTAAAGGCTCTTTTCCTATGTCAAAAGTTTTAGTTTTCGAGGGTAATAGCTACGTATGTTGAAAAAAAGAAGATATTAGACTATTTTATGATTGCACATGGTAAAGAAAGTGCTTAAAGGCTCTTTTCCTATGTCAAAAGTTTTAGTTTTCGAGGGTAATAGCTACGTATGTTGAAAAAATGAAGATATTAGACTATTTTATAATTGCAAATGGTAACGAATGTGATTAAAGGCTCTTTTCCTATGTCAAAAGTTTTAGTTTTCGAGGGTAATAGCTACGTATGTTGAAAAAATGAAGATATTAGACTATTTTATGATTGCACATGGTAAAGAAAGTGCTTAAAGGCTCTTTTCCTATGTCAAAAGTTTTAGTTTTCGAGGGTAATAGCTACGTATGTTGAAAAAATGAAGATATTAGACTATTTTATGATTGCAAATGGTAAAGAATGTGATTAAAGGCTCTTTTCCTATGTCAAAAGTTTTAGTTTTCGAGGGTAATAGCTACGTATGTTGAAAAAATGAAGATATTAGACTATTTTATGATTGCAAATGGTAAAGAATGTGATTAAAGGCTCTTTTCCTATTTCAAAAGTTTTAGTTTTCGAGGGTAATAGCTACGTATGTTGAAAAAATGAAGATATTAGACTATTTTATGATTGCACATGGTAAAGAATGTGATTAAAGGCTCTTTTCCTATTTCAAAAGTTTTAGTTTTCGAGAGTAATAGCTACGTATGTTGAAAAAATGAAGATATTAGACTATTTTATGATTGCAAATGGTAAAGAATGTAATTAAAGGCTCTTTTCCTATTTCAAAAGTTTTCGTTTTCGAGGGTAATAGCTACGTATGTTGGAAAAATGAAGATATTAGACGATTACCCTCGAAAACTAAAACTTTTGCCATAGGAAAAGAGCCTTTAAGCACATTCTTTACCATGTTGCAATCATAAAATAGTCTAATATCTTCATTTTTTCAACATACTTAGCTATTACCCTCGAAAACTAAAACTTTTGACATAGGAAAAGAGCCTTTAATCACATTTGTTACCATTTGCAATTATAAAATAGTCTAATATCTTCATTTTTCAACATACGTAGCTATTACCCTCGAAAACTAAAACTTTTGACATAGGAAAAGAGCCTTTAATCACATTCGTTACCATTTGCAATTATAAAATAGTCTAATATCTTCATTTTTCAACATACGTAGCTATTACCCTCGAAAACTAAAACTTTTGACATAGGAAAAGAGCCTTTAATCACATTCTTTACCATTTGCAATCATAAAATAGTCTAATATCTTCATTTTTTCAACATACGTAGCTATTACCCTCGAAAACTAAAACTTTTGACATAGGAAAAGAGCCTTTAATCACATTCTTTACCATTTGCAATCATAAAATAGTCTAATATCTTCATTTTTTCAACATACGTAGCTATTACCCTCGAAAACTAAAACTTTTGACATAGGAAAAGAGCCTTTAATCACATTCGTTACCATTTGCAATTATAAAATAGTCTAATATCTTCATTTTTTCAACATACGTAGCTATTACCCTCGAAAACTAAAACTTTTGACATAGGAAAAGAGCCTTTAATCACATTCGTTACCATTTGCAATTATAAAATAGTCTAATATCTTCATTTTTTCAACATACGTAGCTATTACCCTCGAAAACTAAAATTCTGACATAGGAAAAGAGCCTTTAATCACATTCGTTACCATTTGCAATTATAAAATAGTCTAATATCTTCATTTTTCCAACATACGTAGCTATTACCCTCGAAAACTAAAACTTTTGACATAGGAAAAGAGCCTTTAATCACATTCGTTACCATTTGCAATTATAAAATAGTCTAATATCTTCATTTTTCAACATACGTAGCTATTACCCTCGAAAACTAAAACTTTTGACATAGGAAAAGAGCCTTTAATCACATTCGTTACCATTTGCAATTATAAAATAGTCTAATATCTTCATTTTTCAACATACGTAGCTATTACCCTCGAAAACTAAAACTTTTGACATAGGAAAAGAGCCTTTAATCACATTCGTTACCATTTGCAATTATAAAATAGTCTAATATCTTCATTTTTTCAACATACGTAGCTATTACCCTCGAAAACTAAAACTTTTGACATAGGAAAAGAGCCTTTAATCACATTCGTTACCATTTGCAATTATAAAATAGTCTAATATCTTCATTTTTTCAACATACGTAGCTATTACCCTCGAAAACTAAAACTTTTGACATAGGAAAAGAGCCTTTAATCACATTCGTTACCATTTGCAATTATAAAATAGTCTAATATCTTCATTTTTTCAACATACGTAGCTATTACCCTCGAAAACTAAAACTTTTGACATAGGAAAAGAGCCTTTAATCACATTCTTTACCATTTGCAATCATAAAATAGTCTAATATCTTCATTTTTTCAACATACGTAGCTATTACCCTCGAAAACTAAAACTTTTGAAATAGGAAAAGAGCCTTTAATCACATTCTTTACCATTTGCAATCATAAAATAGTCTAATATCTTCATTTTTTCAACATACGTAGCTATTACCCTCGAAAACTAAAACTTTTGAAATAGGAAAAGAGCCTTTAATCACATTCGTTACCATTTGCAATTATAAAATAGTCTAATATCTTCATTTTTTCAACATACGTAGCTATTACCCTCGAAAACTAAAACTTTTGACATAGGAAAAGAGCCTTTAATCACATTCGTTACCATTTGCAATTATAAAATAGTCTAATATCTTCATTTTTTCAACATACGTAGCTATTACCCTCGAAAACTAAAACTTTTGACATAGGAAAAGAGCCTTTAATCACATTCGTTACCATTTGCAATTATAAAATAGTCTAATATCTTCATTTTTTCAACATACGTAGCTATTACCCTCGAAAACTAAAATTCTGACATAGGAAAAGAGCCTTTAATCACATTCGTTACCATTTGCAATTATAAAATAGTCTAATATCTTCATTTTTCCAACATACGTAGCTATTACCCTCGAAAACTAAAACTTTTGACATAGGAAAAGAGCCTTTAATCACATTCGTTACCATTTGCAATTATAAAATAGTCTAATATCTTCATTTTTCAA
Organism: Artemia franciscana; assembly: GCF_032884065.1. Lineage (NCBI taxonomy): Eukaryota > Metazoa > Arthropoda > Branchiopoda > Anostraca > Artemiidae > Artemia > Artemia franciscana. The sequence goes on along the minus strand of NW_027065724.1, from coordinate 27,899 downwards.
CATACGTAGCTATTACCCTCGAAAACTAAAACTTTTGACATAGGAAAAGAGCCTTTAATCACATTCGTTACCATTTGCAATTATAAAATAGTCTAATATCTTCATTTTTCAACATACGTAGCTATTACCCTCGAAAACTAAAACTTTTGACATAGGAAAAGAGCCTTTAATCACATTCGTTACCATTTGCAATTATAAAATAGTCTAATATCTTCATTTTTTCAACATACGTAGCTATTACCCTCGAAAACTAAAACTTTTGACATAGGAAAAGAGCCTTTAATCACATTCGTTACCATTTGCAATTATAAAATAGTCTAATATCTTCATTTTTTCATCATACGTAGCTATTACCCTCGAAAACTAAAACTTTTGACATAGGAAAAGAGCCTTTAATCACATTCGTTACCATTTGCAATTATAAAATAGTCTAATATCTTCATTTTTTCAACATACGTAGCTATTACCCTCGAAAACTAAAACTTTTGACATAGGAAAAGAGCCTTTAATCACATTCGTTACCATTTGCAATTATAAAATAGTCTAATATCTTCATTTTTTCATCATACGTAGCTATTACCCTCGAAAACTAAAACTTTTGACATAGGAAAAGAGCCTTTAATCACATTCTTTACCATTTGCAATCATAAAATAGTCTAATATCTTCATTTTTTCAACATACGTAGCTATTACCCTCGAAAACTAAAACTTTTGACATAGGAAAAGAGCCTTTAATCACATTCTTTACCATTTGCAATCATAAAATAGTCTAATATCTTCATTTTTTCAACATACGTAGCTATTACCCTCGAAAACTAAAACTTTTGACATAGGAAAAGAGCCTTTAAGCACTTTCTTTACCATGTGCAATCATAAAATAGTCTAATATCTTCATTTTTCCAACATACGTAGCTATTACCCTCGAAAACTAAAACTTTTGCCATAGGGAAAGAGCCTTTAAGCACTTTCTTTACCATGTGCAATCATAAAATAGTCTAATATCTTCATTTTTCCAACATACGTAGCTATTACCCTCGAAAACTAAAACTTTTGACATAGGAAAAGAGCCTTTAATCACATTCGTTACCATTTGCAATTATAAAATAGTCTAATATCTTCATTTTTTCAACATACGTAGCTATTACCCTCGAAAACTAAAATTTTTGACATAGGAAAAGAGCCTTTAATCACATTCGTTACCATTTGCAATTATAAAATAGTCTAATATCTTCATTTTTTCAACATACGTAGCTAATACCCTCGAAAACTAAAACTTTTGACATAGGAAAAGAGCCTTTAATCACATTCTTTACCATGTGCAATCATAAATTAGTCTAATATCTTCATTTTTCCAACATACGTAGCTATTACCCTCGAAAACTTAAACTTTTGAAATAGGAAAAGAGCCTTTAATCACATTCTTTACCATGTGCAATCATAAAATAGTCTAATATCTTCATTTTTTCAACATACGTAGCTATTACCCTCGAAAACTAAAACTTTTGACATAGGAAAAGAGCCTTTAATCACATTCTTTACCATATGCAATCATAAAATAGTCTAATATCTTCATTTTTCCAACATGCGTAGCTATTACCCTCGAAAACTAAAACTTTTGCCATAGGAAAAGAGCCTTTAAGCACATTCTTTACCATGTGCAATCATAAAATAGTCTAATATCTTCATTTTTCCAACATACGTAGCTATTACCCTCGAAAACTAAAACTTTTGAAATAGGAAAAGAGCCTTTAATCACATTCTTTACCATTTGCAATCATAAAATAGTCTAATATCTTCATTTTTTCAACATACTTAGCTATTACCCTCGAAAACTAAAACTTTTGAAATAGGAAAAGAGCCTTTAAGCACTTTCTTTACCATGTGCAATCATAAAATAGTCTAATATCTTCATTTTTCCAACATACGTAGCTATTACCCTCGAAAACGAAAACTTTTGAAATAGGAAAAGAGCCTTTAATCACATTCTTTACCATTTGCAATCATAAAATAGTCTAATATCTTCATTTTTTCAACATACGTAGCTATTACCCTCGAAAACTAAAACTTTTGAATCACATTCTTTACCATGTGCAATCATAAAATAGTCTAATATCTTCATTTTTTCAACATACGTAGCTATTACCCTCGAAAACTACAACTTTTGACATAGGAAAAGAGCCTTTAATCACATTCTTTACCATTTGCAATCATAAAATAGTCTAATATCTTCATTTTTTCAACATACGTAGCTATTACCCTCGAAAACTAAAACTTTTGACATAGGAAAAGAGCCTTTAATCACATTCGTTACCATTTGCAATTATAAAATAGTCTAATATCTTCATTTTTTCATCACACGTAGCTATTACCCTCGAAAACTAAAACTTTTGACATAGGAAAAGAGCCTTTAATCACATTCTTTACCATTTGCAATCATAAAATAGTCTAATATCTTCATTTTTTCAACATACGTAGCTATTACCCTCGAAAACTAAAACTTTTGACATAGGAAAAGAGCCTTTAATCACATTCGTTACCACTTGCAATTATAAAATAGTCTAATATCTTCATTTTTTCAACATACGTAGCTATTACCCTCAAAAACTAAAACTTTTGACACAGGAAAAGAACATTTAATCACATTCGTTACCATTTGCAATTATAGAATAGTCTAATATCTTCATTTTTTCATCATACGTAGCTATTACCCTCGAAAACTAAAACTTTTGACATAGGAAAAGAGCCTTTAATCACATTCTTTACCATTTGCAATCATAAAATAGTCTAATATCTTCATTTTTTCAACATACGTAGCTATTACCCTCGAAAACTAAAACTTTTGAAATAGGAAAAGAGCCTTTAATCACATTCGTTACCATTTGCAATTATAACATAGTCTAATATCTTCATTTTTTCATCATACGTAGCTATTACCCTCGAAAACTAAAACTTTTGACATAGGAAAAGAGCCTTTAATCACATTCGTTACCATTTGCAATTATAAAATAGTCTAATATCTTCATTTTTTCAACATACGTAGCTATTACCCTCGAAAACTAAAATTTTTGACATAGGAAAAGAGCCTTTAATCACATTCGTTACCATTTGCAATTATAAAATAGTCTAATATCTTCATTTTTTCAACATACGTAGCTATTACCCTCGAAAACTAAAACATTTGACATAGGAAAAGAGCCTTTAATCACATTCTTTACCATGTGCAATCATAAAATAGTCTAATATCTTCATTTTTTCAACATACGTAGCTATTACCCTCGAAAACTAAAACTTTTGAAATAGGAAAAGAGCCTTTAAGCACTTTCTTTACCATTTGCAATCATAAAATAGTCTAATATCTTCATTTTTTCAACATACGTAGCTATTACCCTCGAAAACTAAAACTTTTTCCATAGGAAAAGAGCCTTTAAGCACATTCCTTACCATGTGCAATCATAAAATAGTCTAATATCTTCATTTTTTCAACATACGTAGCTATTACCCTCGAAAACTAAAACTTTTGACATAGGAAAAGAGCCTTTAATCACATTTGTTACCATTTGCAATTATAAAATAGTCTAATATCTTCATTTTTTCAACATACGTAGCTATTACCCTCGAAAACTAAAACTTTTGACATAGGAAAAGAGCCTTTAATCACATTCGTTACCATTTGCAATTATAAAATAGTCTAATATCTTCATTTTTCCAACATACGTAGCTATTACCCTCGAAAACTAAAACTTTTGACATAGGAAAAGAGCCTTTAATCACATTCTTTACCATGTGCAATCATAAAATAGTCTAATATCTTCATTTTTTCAACATACGTAGCTATTACCCTCGAAAACTAAAACTTTTGACATAGGAAAAGAGCCTTTAATCACATTCTTTACCATTTGCAATCATAAAATAGTCTAATATCTTCATTTTTTCAACATACGTAGCTATTACCCTCGAAAACTAAACTTTTGAAATAGGAAAAGAGCCTTTAAGCACTTTCTTTACCATTTGCAATCATAAAATAGTCTAATATCTTCATTTTTTTCAACATACGTAGTTATTACCCTCGAAAACTAAAACTTTTGACATAGGAAAAGAGCCTTTAATCACATTCTTTACCATTTGCAATTATAAAATAGTCTAATATCTTCATTTTTTCAACATACGTAGCTATTACCCTCGAAACTAAAACTTTTGACATAGGAAAAGAGCCTTTAATCACATTCGTTACCATTTGCAATTATAAAATAGTCTAATATCTTCATTTTTTCATCATACGTAACTATTACCCTCGAAAACTAAAACTTTTGACATAGGAAAAGAGCCTTTAATCACATTCGCTACCATTTGCAATTATAAAATAGTCTAATATCTTCATTTTTTCAACATACGTAGCTATTACCCTCGAACACTAAAACTTTTGACATAGGAAAAGAGCCTTTAATCACATTCGTTACCATTTGCAATTATAAAATAGTCTAATATCTTCATTTTTTCATCATACGTAGCTATTACCCTCGAAAACTAAAACTTTTGACATAGGAAAAGAGCCTTTAATCACATTCGTTACCATTTGCAATTATAAAATAGTCTAATATCTTCATTTTTTCAACATACGTAGCTATTACCCTCGAAAACTAAAACTTTTGACATAGGAAAAGAGCCTTTAATCACATTCTTTACCATGTGCAATCATAAAATAGTCTAATATCTTCATTTTTCCAACATACGTAGCTATTACCCTCGAAAACTAAAACTTTTGCCATAGGAAAAGAGCCTTTAAGCACATTCTTTACCATGTGCAATAATAAAATAGTCTAATATCTTCATTTTTCCAACATACGTAGCTATTACCCTCGAAAACTAAAACTTTTGAAATAGGAAAAGAGCCTTTAATCACATTCTTTACCATTTGCAATCATAAAATAGTCTAATATTTTCATTTTTTCAACATACGTAGCTATTACCCTCGAAAACTAAAACTTTTGAAATAGGAAAAGAGCCTTTAAGCACTTTCTTTACCATGTGCAATCATAAAATAGTCTAATATCTTCATTTTTTCAACATACGTAGCTATTACCCTCGAAAACTAAAACTTTTGACATAGGAAAAGAGCCTTTAATCACATTCTTTACCATTTGCAATTATAAAATAGTCTAATATCTTCATTTTTTCAACATACGTAGCTATTACCCTCGAAAACTAAAACTTTTGACATAGGAAAAGAGCCTTTAATCACATTCGTTACCATTTGCAATTATAAAATAGTCTAATATCTTCATTTTTTCATCATACGTAACTATTACCCTCGAAAACTAAAACTTTTGACATAGGAAAAGAGCCTTTAATCACATTCGCTACCATTTGCAATTATAAAATAGTCTAATATCTTCATTTTTTCAACATACGTAGCTATTACCCTCGAAAACTAAAACTTTTGACATAGGAAAAGAGCCTTTAATCACATTCGTTACCATTTGCAATTATAAAATAGTCTAATATCTTCATTTTTTCATCATACGTAGCTATTACCCTCGAAAACTAAAACTTTTGACATAGGAAAAGAGCCTTTAATCACATTCGTTACCATTTGCAATTATAAAATAGTCTAATATCTTCATTTTTTCAACATACGTAGCTATTACCCTCGAAAACTAAAATTTTTGACATAGGAAAAGAGCCTTTAATCACATTCGTTACCATTTGCAATTATAAAATAGTCTAATATCTTCATTTTTTCAACATACGTAGCTATTACCCTCGAAAACTAAAACATTTGACATAGGAAAAGAGCCTTTAATCACATTCTTTACCATGTGCAATCATAAAATAGTCTAATATCTTCATTTTTCCAACATACGTAGCTATTACCCTCGAAAACTTAAACTTTTGAAATAGGAAAAGAGCCTTTAATCACATTCTTTACCATGTGCAATCATAAAATAGTCTAATATCTTCATTTTTTCAACATACGTAGCTATTACCCTCGAAAACTAAAACTTTTGACATAGGAAAAGAGCCTTTAATCACATTCTTTACCATGTGCAATCATAAAATAGTCTAATATCTTCATTTTTCCAACATACGTAGCTATTACCCTCGAAAACTAAAACTTTTGCCATAGGAAAAGAGCCTTTAAGCACTTTCTTTACCATTTGCAATCATAAAATAGTCTAATATCTTCATTTTTTCAACATACGTAGCTATTACCCTCGAAAACTAAAACTTTTTAAATAGGAAAAGAGCCTTTAAGCACATTCCTTACCATGTGCAATCATAAAATAGTCTAATATCTTCATTTTTTCAACATACGTAGCTATTACCCTCGAAAACTAAAACTTTTGACATAGGAAAAGAGCCTTTAATCACATTTGTTACCATTTGCAATTATAAAATAGTCTAATATCTTCATTTTTTCAACATACGTAGCTATTACCCTCGAAAACTAAAACTTTTGACATAGGAAAAGAGCCTTTAATCACATTCGTTACCATTTGCAATTATAAAATAGTCTAATATCTTCATTTTTCCAACATACGTAGCTATTACCCTCGAAAACTAAAACTTTTGACATAGGAAAAGAGCCTGTAATCACATTCTTTACCATGTGCAATCATAAAATAGTCTAATATCTTCATTTTTTCAACATACGTAGCTATTACCCTCGAAAACTAAAACTTTTGACATAGGAAAAGAGCCTTTAATCACATTCTTTACCATTTGCAATCATAAAATAGTCTAATATCTTCATTTTTTCAACATACGTAGCTATTACCCTCGAAAACTAAAACTTTTGAAATAGGAAAAGAGCCTTT
>NW_027065724.1:0-20984 GCF_032884065.1 Artemia franciscana | reverse complement strand
GATTGCAAATGGTAAAGAATGTGATTAAAGGCTCTTTTCCTATGTCAAAAGTTTTATTTTTCGAGGGTAATAGCTACGTATGTTGGAAAAATGAAGATATTAGACTATTTTATAATTGCAAATGGTAACGAATGTGATTAAAGGCTCTTTTCCTATGTCAAAAGTTTTAGTTTTCGAGGGTAATAGCTACGTATGTTGAAAAAATGAAGATATTAGACTATTTTATAATTGCAAATGGTAACGAATGTGATTAAAGGCTCTTTTCCTATGTCAAAACTTTTAGTTTTCGAGGGTAATAGCTAGGTATGTTGAAAAAATGAAGATATTAGACTATTTTATGATTGCAAATGGTAAAGAATGTGATTAAAGGCTCTTTTCCTATGTCAAAAGTTTTAGTTTTCGAGGGTAATAGCTACGTATGTTGAAAAAATGAAGATATTAGACTATTTTATGATTGCACATGGTAAAGAATGTGCTTAAAGGCTCTTTTCCTATGGCAAAAGTTTTAGCTTTCGAGGGTAATAGCTACGTATGTTGGAAAAATGAAGATATTAGACTATTTTATGATTTCACATGGTAAAGAATGTGATTAAAGGCTCTTTTCCTATGTCAAAAGTTTTAGTTTTCGAGGGTAATAGCTAAGTATGTTGAAAAAATGAAGATATTAGACTATTTTATGATTGCAAATGGTAAAGAAAGTGCTTAAAGGCTCTTTTCCTATTTCAAAAGTTTTAGTTTTCGAGGGTAATAGCTACGTATGTTGAAAAAATGAAGATATTAGACTATTTTATGATTGCAAATGGTAAAGAATGTGATTAAAGGCTCTTTTCCTATGTCAAAAGTTTTAGTTTTCGAGGGTAATAGCTACGTATGATGAAAAAATGAAGATATTAGACTATTTTATAATTGCAAATGGTAACGAATGTGATTAAAGGCTCTTTTCCTATGTCAAAAGTTTTAGTTTTCGAGGGTAATAGCTACGTATGTTGAAAAAATGAAGATATTAGACTATTTTATAATTGCAAATGGTAACGAATGTGATTAAAGGCTCTTTTCCTATGTCAAAAGTTTTAGTTTTCGAGGGTAATAGCTACGTATGTTGAAAAAATGAAGATATTAGACTATTTTATGATTTCACATGGTAAAGAAAGTGCTTAAAGGCTCTTTTCCTATTTCAAAAGTTTGAGTTATCGAGGGTAATAGCTACGTATGTTGAAAAAATGAAGATATTAGACTATTTTATGATAGCAAATGGTAAAGAATGTGATTAAAGGCTCTTTTCCTATGTCAAAAGTTTTAGTTTTCGAGGGTAATAGCTACGTATGATGAAAAAATGAAGATATTAGACTATTTTATAATTGCAAATGGTAACGAATGTGATTAAAGGCTCTTTTCCTATGTCAAAAGTTTTAGTTTTCGAGGGTAATAGCTACGTATGTTGAAAAAATTAAGATATTAGACTATTTTATGATTGCAAATGGTAAAGAATGTGATTAAATTCTCTTTTCCTATGTCAAAAGTTTTAGTTTTCGAGGGTAATAGCTAAGTATGTTGAAAAAATGAAGATAAAGACTATTTTATGATTGCACATGGTAAAGAATGTGATTAAAGGCTCTTATCCTATTTCAAAAGTTTTAGTTTTCGAGGGTAATAGCTATGTATGTTGAAAAAATGAAGATATTAGACTATTTTATGATTGCAAATGGTAAAGAATGTGATTAAAGGCTCTTTTCCTATTTCAAAAGTTTTCGTTTTCGAGGGTAATAGCTACGTATGTTGAAAAAATGAAGATATTAGACTATTTTATGATTGCAAATGGTAAAGAATGTGATTAAAGGCTCTCTTCCTATTTCAAAAGTTTTCGTTTTCGAGGGTAATAGCCACGTATGTTGGAAAAATGAAGATATTAGACTATTTTATGATTGCACATGGTAAAGAATGTGATTAAAGGCTCTTTTCCTATGTCAAAAGTTTTAGTTTTTGAGGGTAATAGCTACGTATGTTGGAAAAATGAAGATATTAGACTATTTTATGATTGCAAATGGTAAATAATGTGATTAAAGGCTCTTTTCCTATTTCAAAAGTTTTCGTTTTCGAGGGTAATAGCCACGTATGTTGGAAAAATGAAGATATTAGACTATTTTATGATTGCACATGGTAAAGAATGTGATTAAAGGCTCTTTTCCTATGTCAAAAGTTTTAGTTTTCGAGGGTAATAGCTACGTATGTTGGAAAAATGAAGATATTAGACTATTTTATGATTGCACATGGTAAAGAAAGTGCTTAAAGGCTCTTTTCCTATTTCAAAAGTTTTAGTTTTCGAAGGTAATAGCTACGTATGTTGGAAAAATGAAGATATTAGACTATTTTATGATTGCACATGTTAAAGAAAGTGCTTAAAGGCTCTTTTCCTATTTCAAAAGTTTTAGTTTTCGAGGGTAAGAGCTACGTATGTTGAAAAAATGAAGATATTAGACTATTTTATGATTGCAAATGGTAAAGAATGTGATTAAAGGCTCTTTTCATATTTCAAAAGTTTTAGTTTTCGAGGGTAATAGCTACGTATGTTGGAAAAATGAAGATATTAGACTATTTTATGATTGCACATGGTAAAGAATGTGCTTAAAGGCTCTTTTCCTATGGCAAAAGTTTTAGTTTTCGAGGGTAATAGCTACGTATGTTGGAAAAATGAAGATATTAGACTATTTTATGATTGCACATGGTAAAGAATGTGATTAAAGGCTCTTTTCCTATGTCAAAAGTTTTAGTTTTCGAGGGTAATAGCTACGTATGTTGAAAAAATGAAGATATTAGACTATTTTATGATTGCACATGGTAAAGAAAGTGCTTAAAGGCTCTTTTCCCATTTCAAAAGTTTTAGTTTTCGAGGGTAATAGCTACGTATGTTGAAAAAATGAAGATATTAGACTATTATATGATTGCAAATGGTAAAGAATGTGTTTAAAGGCTCTTTTCCTATGTCAAAAGTTTTAGTTTTCGAGGGTAATAGCTACGTATGTTGAAAAAATGAAGATATTAGACTATTTTATGATTGCAAATGGTAAAGAATGTGATTAAAGGCTCTTTTCCTATTTCAAAAGTTTTAGTTTTCGAGGGTAATAGCTACGTATGTTGAAAAAATGAAGATATTAGACTATTATATGATTGCAAATGGTAAAGAATGTGTTTAAAGGCTCTTTTCCTATGTCAAAAGTTTTAGTTTTCGAGGGTAATAGCTAAGTATGTTGAAAAAATGAAGATATTAGACTATTTTATGATTGCATATGGTAAAGAATGTGATTAAAGGCTCTTTTCCTATTTCAAAAGTTTAAGTTTTCGAGGGTAATAGCTACGTATGTTGGAAAAATGAAGATATTAGACTATTTTATGATTGCACATGGTAAAGAAAGTGCTTAAAGGCTCTTTTCATATTTCAAAAGTTTTTGTTTTCGAGGGTAATAGCTACGTATGTTGAAAAAATGAAGATATTAGACTATTTTATGATTGCACATGGTAAAGAATGTGATTAAAGGCTCTTTTCCTATGTAAAAAGTTTTAGTTTTCGAGGGTGATAGCTACGTATGTTGGAAAAATGAAGATATTAGACTATTTTATGATTGCACATGGTAAAGAATGTGCTTAAAGGCTCTTTTCCTATTTCAAAAGTTTTAGTTTTCGAGGGTAATAGCTACGTATGTTGGAAAAATGAAGATATTAGACTATTTTATGATTGCACATGGTAAAGACCATTTTATGATTGCACATGGTAAAGAATGTGCTTAAAGGCTCTTTTCCTATTTCAAAAGTTTTAGTTTTCGAGGGTAATAGTTACGTATGTTGAAAAAATGAAGATATTAGACTATTTTATGATTGCAAATGGTAAAGAATGTGATTAAAGGCTCTTTTCCTATTTCAAAAGTTTTCGTTTTCGAGGGTAATAGCTATGTATGTTGGAAAAATGAAGATATTAGACTATTTTATGATTGCACATGGTAAAGAATGTGATTAAAGGCTCTTTTCCTATGTCAAAAGTTTTAGTTTTCGGGGGTAATAGCTACGTATGTTGAAAAAATGAAGATATTAGACTATTTTATAATTGCAAATGGTAACGAATGTGATTAAAGGCTCTTTTCCTATGTCAAAAGTTTTAGTTTTCGAGGGTAATAGCTACGTATGTTGGAAAAATAAAGATATTAGACTATTTTATGATTGCACATGGTAAAGAATGTGATTAAAGGCTCTTTTCCTATGTCAAAAGTTTTAGTTTTCGAGGGTAATAGCTACGTATGTTGGAAAAATGAAGATACTAGACTATTTTATGATTGCACATGGTAAAGAAAGTGCTTAGAGGCTCTTTTCCTATTTCAAAGTTTTAGTTTTCGAGGGTAATAGCTACGTATGTTGAAAAAATGAAGATATTAGACTATTTTATGATTGCAAATGGTAAAGAATGTGATTAAAGGCTCTTTTCCTATGTCAAAAGTTTTAGTTTTCGAGGGTAATAGCTACGTATGTTGAAAAAATGAAGATATTAGACTATTTTATGATTGTAAATGGTAAAGAATGTGATTAAAGGCTCTTCTATTTCAAAAGTTTTAGTTTTCGAGGGTAATTGCTACGTATGTTTGAAAAATGAAGATATTAGACTATTTTATGATTGCACATGGTAAAGAATGTGCTTAAAGGCTCTTTTCCTATGGCAAAAGTTTTAGTTTTCGAGGGTAATAGCTACGTATGTTGGAAAAATGAAGATATTAGACTATTTTATGATTGCACATGGTAAAGAATGTGATTAAAGGCTCTTTTCCTATGTCAAAAGTTTTAGTTTTCGAGGGTAATAGCTACGTATGTTGAATAAAGAATGTGATTAAAGGCTCTTTTCCTATTTCAAAAGTTTTAGTTTTCGAGGGTAATAGCTACGTATGTTGGAAAATGAAGATATTAGACTATTTTATGATTGCACATGGTAAAGAATGTGCTTAAAGGCTCTTTTCCTATGGCAAAAGTTTTAGTTTTCGAGGGTAATAGCTACGTATGTTGGAAAAATGAAGATATTAGACTATTTTATGATTGCACATGGTAAAGAATGTGATTAAAGGCTCTTTTCCTATGTCAAAAGTTTTAGTTTTCGAGGGTAATAGCTACGTATGTTGAAAAAATGAAGATATTAGACTATTTTATGATTGCACATGGTAAAGAATGTGATTAAAGGCTCTTTTCCTATTTCAAAAGTTTAATTTTTCGAGGGTAATAGCTACGTTTGTTGGAAAAATGAAGATATTAGACTATTTTATGATTGCACATGGTAAAGAATGTGATTAAAGCCTCTTTTCCTATGTCAAAAGTTTTAGTTTTCGAGGGTAATAGCTACGTATGTTGAAAAAATGAAGATATTAGACTATTTTATAATTGCAAATGGTAACGAATGTGATTAAAGGCTCTTTTCCTATGTCAAAAATTTTAGTTTTCGAGGGTAATAGCTACGTATGTTGAAAAAATGAAGATATTAGACTATTTTATAATTGCAAATGGTAACGAATGTGATTAAAGGCTCTTTTCCTATGTCAAAAGTTTTAGTTTTCGAGGGTAATAGCTACGTATGTTGGAAAAATGAAGATATTAGACTATTTTATGATTGCACATGGTAAAGAAAGTGCTTAAAGGCTCTTTTCCTATGGCAAAAGTTTTAGTTTTCGAGGGTAATAGCTACGTATGTTGGAAAAATGAAGATATTAGACTATTTTATGATTGCACATGGTAAAGAATGTGATTAAAGGCTCTTTTCCTATGTCAAAAGTTTTTGTTTTCGAGGGTAATAGCCACGTATGTTGGAAAAATGAAGATATTAGACTATTTTATGATTGCACATGGTAAAGAATGTGATTAAAGGCTCTTTTCCTATGTCAAAAGTTTTAGTTTTCGAGGGTAATAGCTACGTATGTTGGAAAAATGAAGATATTAGACTATTTTATGATTGCACATGGTAAAGAAAGTGCTTAAAGGTTCTTTTCCTATTTCAAAAGTTTTAGTTTTCGAAGGTAATAGCTACGTATGTTGGAAAAATGAAGATATTAGACTATTTTATGATTGCACATGGTAAAGAAAGTGCTTAAAGGCCCTTTTCCTATGTCAAAAATTTTAGTTTGCGAGGGTAATAGCTACGTATGTTGAAAAAATGAAGATATTAGACTATTTTATGATTGCACATGGTAAAGAAAGTGCTTAAAGGCTCTTTTCCTATTTCAAAAGTTTTAGTTTTCGAGGGTAATAGCTACGTATGTTGAAAAAATGAATATATTAGACTATTTTATGATTGCAAATGGTAAAGAATGTGATTAAAGGCTCTTTTCCTATGTCAAAAGTCTTAGTTTTCGAGGGTAATAGCTACGTATGTTGAAAAAAAGAAGATATTAGATTATTTTATGATTGCAAATGGTAAAGAATGTGATTAAAGGCTCTTTTCCTATGTCAAAAGTTTTAGTTTTCGAGGGTAATAGCTAAGTATGTTGGAAAAATGAAGATATTAGACTATTTTATGATTGCACATGGTAAAGAAAGTGCTTAAAGGCTCTTTTCCTATTTCAAAAGTTTTAGTTTTCGAGGGTAATAGCTAAGTATGTTGGAAAAATGAAGATATTAGACTATTTTATGATTGCACATGGTAAAGAAAGTGCTTAAAGGCTCTTTTCCTATTTCAAAAGTTTTAGTTTTCGAGGGTAATAGCTACGTATGTTGAAAAAATGAAGATATTAGACTATTTTATGATTGCATATGGTAAAGAATGTGATTAAAGGCTCTTTTCCTATTTCAAAAGTTTTCGTTTTCGAGGGTAATAGCTACGTATGTTGGAAAAATGAAGATATTAGACTATTTTATGATTGCACATGGTAAAGAATGTGATTAAAGGCTCTTTTCCTATGTAAAAAGTTTTAGTTTTCGAGGGTAATAGCTACGTATGTTGGAAAAATGAAGATATTAGACTATTTTATGATTGCACATGGTAAAGAAAGTGCTTAAAGGCTCTTTTCCTATTTCAAAAGTTTTAGTTTTCGAGGGTAATAGCTACGTATGTTGGAAAAATGAAGATATTAGACTATTTTATGATTGCACATGGTAAAGAATGTGATTAAAGGCTCTTTTCCTATGTCAAAAATTTTAGTTTGCGAGGGTAATAGCTACGTATGTTGAAAAAATGAAGATATTAGACTATTTTATGATTGCACATGGTAAAGAAAGTGCTTAAAGGCTCTTTTCCTATTTCAAAAGTTTTAGTTTTCGAGGGTAATAGCTACGTATGTTGAAAAAATGAAGATATTAGACTATTTTATGATTGCATATGGTAAAGAATGTGATTAAAGGCTCTTTTCCTATTTCAAAAGTTTTCGTTTTCGAGGGTAATAGCTACGTATGTTGGAAAAATGAAGATATTAGACTATTTTATGATTGCACATGGTAAAGAATGTGATTAAAGGCTCTTTTCCTATGTAAAAAGTTTTAGTTTTCGAGGGTAATAGCTACGTATGTTGGAAAAATGAAGATATTAGACTATTTTATGATTGCACATGGTAAAGAAAGTGCTTAAAGGCTCTTTTCCTATTTCAAAAGTTTTAGTTTTCGAGGGTAATAGCTACGTATGTTGGAAAATGAAGATATTAGACTATTTTATGATTGCACATGGTAAAGACTATTTTATGATTGCACATGGTAAAGAATGTGCTTAAAGGCTCTTTTCCTATTTCAAAAGTTTTAGTTTTCGAGGGTAATTAGCTACGTATGTTGAAAAAATGAAGATATTAGACTATTTTATGATTGCAAATGGTAAAGAATGTGATTAAAGGCTCTTTTCCTATTTCAAAAGTTTTCGTTTTCGAGGGTAATAGCTACGTATGTTGGAAAAATGAAGATATTAGACTATTTTATGATTGCACATGGTAAAGAATGTGATTAAAGGCTCTTTTCCTATGTCAAAAGTTTTAGTTTTCGAGGGTAATAGCTACGTATGTTGAAAAAATGAAGATATTAGACTATTTTATAATTGCAAATGGTAACGAATGTGATTAAAGGCTCTTTTCCCATGTCAAAAGTTTTAGTTTTCGAGGGTAATAGCTACGTATGTTGGAAAAATAAGGATATTAGACTATTTTATGATTGCACATGGTAAAGAATGTGATTAAAGGCTCTTTTCCTATGTCAAAAGTTTTAGTTTTCGAGGGTAATAGCTACGTATGTTGGAAAAATGAAGATACTAGACTATTTTATGATTGCACATGGTAAAGAAAGTGCTTAAAGGCTCTTTTCCTATTTCAAAAGTTTTAGTTTTCGAGGGTAATAGCTACGTATGTTGAAAAAATGAAGATATTAGACTATTTTATGATTGCAAATGGTAAAGAATGTGATTAAAGGCTCTTTTCCTATGGCAAAAGTTTTAGTTTTCGAGGGTAATAGCTACGTATGTTGGAAAAATGAAGATATTAGACTATTTTATGATTGCACATGGTAAAGAATGTGATTAAAGGCTCTTTTCCTATGTCAAAAATTTTAGTTTTCGAGGGTAATAGCTACGTATGTTGAAAAAATGAAGATATTAGACTATTTTATGATTGCACATGGTAAAGAAAGTGCTTAAAGGCTCTTTTCCTATTTCAAAAGTTTTAGTTTTCGAGGGTAATAGCTACGTATGTTGAAAAAATGAATATATTAGACTATTTTATGATTGCAAATGGTAAAGAATGTGATTAAAGGCTCTTTTCCTATGTCAAAAGTCTTAGTTTTCGAGGGTAATAGCTACGTATGTTGAAAAAAAAGAAGATATTAGATTATTTTATGATTGCAAATGGTAAAGAATGTGATTAAAGGCTCTTTTCCTATGTCAAAAGTTTTAGTTTTCGAGGGTAATAGCTAAGTATGTTGGAAAAATGAAGATATTAGACTATTTTATGATTGCACATGGTAAAGAAAGTGCTTAAAGGCTCTTTTCCTATTTCAAAAGTTTTAGTTTTCGAGGGTAATAGCTACGTATGTTGAAAAAATGAAGATATTAGACTATTTTATGATTGCATATGGTAAAGAATGTGATTAAAGGCTCTTTTCCTATTTCAAAAGTTTTCGTTTTCGAGGGTAATAGCTACGTATGTTGGAAAAATGAAGATATTAGACTATTTTATGATTGCACATGGTAAAGAATGTGATTAAAGGCTCTTTTCCTATGTAAAAAGTTTTAGTTTTCGAGGGTAATAGCTACGTATGTTGGAAAAATGAAGATATTAGACTATTTTATGATTGCACATGGTAAAGAAAGTGCTTAAAGGCTCTTTTCCTATTTCAAAAGTTTTAGTTTTCGAGGGTAATAGCTACGTATGTTGGAAAAATGAAGATATTAGACTATTTTATGATTGCACATGGTAAAGACTATTTTATGATTGCACATGGTAAAGAATGTGCTTAAAGGCTCTTTTCCTATTTCAAAAGTTTTAGTTTTCGAGGGTAATAGCTACGTATGTTGAAAAAATGAAGATATTAGACTATTTTATGATTGCAAATGGTAAAGAATGTGATTAAAGGCTCTTTTCCTATTTCAAAAGTTTTCGTTTTCGAGGGTAATAGCTACGTATGTTGGAAAAATGAAGATATTAGACTATTTTATGATTGCACATGGTAAAGAATGTGATTAAAGGCTCTTTTCCTATGTCAAAAGTTTTAGTTTTCGAGGGTAATAGCTACGTATGTTGAAAAAATGAAGATATTAGACTATTTTATAATTGCAAATGGTAACGAATGTGATTAAAGGCTCTTTTCCCATGTCAAAAGTTTTAGTTTTCGAGGGTAATAGCTACGTATGTTGGAAAAATAAGGATATTAGACTATTTTATGATTGCACATGGTAAAGAATGTGATTAAAGGCTCTTTTCCTATGTCAAAAGTTTTAGTTTTCGAGGGTAATAGCTACGTATGTTGGAAAAATGAAGATACTAGACTATTTTATGATTGCACATGGTAAAGAAAGTGCTTAAAGGCTCTTTTCCTATTTCAAAAGTTTTAGTTTTCGAGGGTAATAGCTACGTATGTTGAAAAAATGAAGATATTAGACTATTTTATGATTGCAAATGGTAAAGAATGTGATTAAAGGCTCTTGTCCTATGTCAAAAGTTTTAGTTTTCGAGGGTAATAGCTACGTATGTTGAAAAAATGAAGATATTAGACTATTTTATGATTGTAAATGGTAAAGAATGTGATTAAAGGCTCTTCTCCTATTTCAAAAGTTTTAGTTTTCGAGGGTAATTGCTACGTATGTTGGAAAAATGAAGATATTAGACTATTTTATGATTGCACATGGTAAAGAATGTGCTTAAAGGCTCTTTTCCTTTGGCAAAAGTTTTAGTTTTCGAGGGTAATAGCTACGTATGTTGGAAAAATGAAGATATTAGACTATTTTATGATTGCACATGGTAAAGAATGTGATTAAAGGCTCTTTTCCTATGTCAAAAGTTTTAGTTTTCGAGGGTAATAGCTACATATGTTGGGTAAAGAATGTGATTAAAGGCTCTTTTCCTATTTCAAAAGTTTTAGTTTTCGAGGGTAATAGCTACGTATGTTGGAAAAATGAAGATATTAGACTATTTTATGATTGCACATGGTAAAGAATGTGCTTAAAGGCTCTTTTCCTATGGCAAAAGTTTTAGTTTTCAAGGGTAATAGCTACGTATGTTGGAAAAATGAAGATATTAGACTATTTTATGATTGCACATGGTAAAGAATGTGATTAAAGGCTCTTTTTCTATGTCAAAAGTTTTAGTTTTCGAGGGTAATAGCTACATATGTTGAAAAAATGAAGATATTAGACTATTTTATGATTGCACATGGTAACGAATGTGATTAAAGGCTCTTTTCCTATGTCAAAAGTTTTAGTTTTCGAGGGTAATAGCTACGTATGTTGGAAAAATGAAGATATTAGACTATTTTATGATTGCACATGGTAAAGAAAGTGCTTAAAGGCTCTTTTCCTATGGCAAAAGTTTTAGTTTTCAAGGGTAATAGCTACGTATGTTGGAAAAATGAAGATATTAGACTATTTTATGATTGCACATGGTAAAGAATGTGATTAAAGGCTCTTTTCCTATGTCAAAAGTTTTAGTTTTCGAGGGTAATAGCTACGTATGTTGAAAAAATGAAGATATTAGACTATTTATGATTACAAATGGTAAAGGAAGTGCTTAAAGGCTCTTTTCCTATTTCAAAAGTTTTAGTTTTCGAGGGTAATAGCTACGTATGTTGAAAAAATGAAGATATTAGACTATTTTATGATTGCAAATGGTAAAGAATGTGATTAAAGGCTCTTTTCCTATGTCAAAAGTTTTAGTTTTCGAGGGTAATAGCTACGTATGATGAAAAAATGAAGATATTAGACTATTTTATAATTGCAAATGGTAACGAATGTGATTAAAGGCTCTTTTCCTATGTCAAAAGTTTTAGTTTTCGAGGGTAATAGCTACGTATGTTGAAAAAATCAAGATATTAGACTATTTTATAATTGCAAATGGTAACGAATGTGATTAAAGGCTCTTTTCCTATGTCAAAAGTTTTAGTTTTCGAGGGTAATAGCTACGTATGTTGAAAAAATGAAGATATTAGACTATTTTATGATTGCACATGGTAAAGAAAGTGCTTAAAGGCTCTTTTCCTATTTCAAAAGTTTTAGTTTTCGAGGGTAATAGCTACGTATGTTGAAAAAATGAAGATATTAGACTATTTTATGATTGCAAATGGTAAAGAATGTGATTAAAGGCTCTTTTCCTATGTCAAAAGTTTTAGTTTTCGAGGGTAATAGCTACGTATGTTGAAAAAATGAAGATATTAGACTATTTTATGATTGCATATGGTAAAGAATGTGATTAAAGGCTCTTTTCCTTTAATAGCTACGTATGTTGGAAAAATGAAGATATTAGACTATTTTATGATTGCACATGGTAAAGAAAGTGCTTAAAGGCTCTTTTCCTATTTCAAAAGTTTTAGTTTTCGAGGGTAATAGCTACGTATGTTGAAAAAATGAAGATATTAGACTATTTTATGATTGCACATGGTAAAGACTATTTTATGATTGCACATGGTAAAGAATGTGCTTAAAGGGACGTAGGTTGAAAAAATGAAGATATTAGACTATTTTATGATTGCAAATGGTAAAGAAAGTGCTTAAAGGCTCTTTTCCTATTTCAAAAGTTTTAGTTTTCGAGGGTAATAGCTACGTATGTTGAAAAAATGAAGATATTAGACTATTTTATGATTGCAAATAGTAAAGAATGTGATTAAAGGCTCTTTTCCTATGTCAAAAGTTTTAGTTTTCGAGGGTAATAGCTACGTATGTTGGAAAAATGAAGATATTAGACTATTTATGATTGCACATGGTAAAGAATGTGCTTAAAGGCTCTTTTCCTATGGCAAAAGTTTTAGTTTTCGAGGGTAATAGCTACGTATGTTGGAAAAATGAAGATATTAGACTATTTTATGATTACACATGGTAAAGAATGTGATTAAAGGCTCTTTTTCTATGTCAAAAGTTTTAGTTTTCGAGGGTAATAGCTACATATGTTGAAAAAATGAAGATATTAGACTATTTTATGATTGCACATGGTAACGAATGTGATTAAAGGCTCTTTTCCTATGTCAAAAGTTTTAGTTTTCGAGGGTAATAGCTACGTATGTTGGAAAAATGAAGATATTAGACTATTTTATGATTGCACATGGTAAAGAAAGTGCTTAAAGGCTCTTTCCTATGGCAAAAGTTTTAGTTTTCAAGGGTAATAGCTACGTATGTTGGAAAAATGAAGATATTAGACTATTTTATGATTGCACATGGTAAAGAATGTGATTAAAGGCTCTTTTCCTATGTCAAAAGTTTTAGTTTTCGAGGGTAATAGCTACGTATGTTGAAAAAATGAAGATATTAGACTATTTTATGATTACAAATGGTAAAGGAAGTGCTTAAAGGCTCTTTTCCTATTTCAAAAGTTTTAGTTTTCGAGGGTAATAGCTACGTATGTTGAAAAAATGAAGATATTAGACTATTTTATGATTGCAAATGGTAAAGAATGTGATTAAAGGCTCTTTTCCTATGTCAAAAGTTTTAGTTTTCGAGGGTAATAGCTACGTATGATGAAAAAATGAAGATATTAGACTATTTTATAATTGCAAATGGTAACGAATGTGATTAAAGGCTCTTTTCCTATGTCAAAAGTTTTAGTTTTCGAGGGTAATAGCTACGTATGTTGAAAAAATCAAGATATTAGACTATTTTATAATTGCAAATGGTAACGAATGTGATTAAAGGCTCTTTTCCTATGTCAAAAGTTTTAGTTTTCGAGGGTAATAGCTACGTATGTTGAAAAAATGAAGATATTAGACTATTTTATGATTGCACATGGTAAAGAAAGTGCTTAAAGGCTCTTTTCCTATTTCAAAAGTTTTAGTTTTCGAGGGTAATAGCTACGTATGTTGAAAAAATGAAGATATTAGACTATTTTATGATTGCAAATGGTAAAGAATGTGATTAAAGGCTCTTTTCCTATGTCAAAAGTTTTAGTTTTCGAGGGTAATAGCTACGTATGTTGAAAAAATGAAGATATTAGACTATTTTATGATTGCATATGGTAAAGAATGTGATTAAAGGCTCTTTTCCTTTAATAGCTACGTATGTTGGAAAAATGAAGATATTAGACTATTTTATGATTGCACATGGTAAAGAAAGTGCTTAAAGGCTCTTTTCCTATTTCAAAAGTTTTAGTTTTCGAGGGTAATAGCTACGTATGTTGAAAAAATGAAGATATTAGACTATTTATGATTGCACATAGTAAAGACTATTTTATGATTGCACATGGTAAAGAATGTGCTTAAAGGCACGTAGGTTTAAAAAATGAAGATATTAGACTATTTTATGATTGCAAATGGTAAAGAAAGTGCTTAAAGGCTCTTTTCCTATTTCAAAAGTTTTAGTTTTCGAGGGTAATAGCTACGTATGTTGAAAAAATGAAGATATTAGACTATTTTATGATTGCAAATAGTAAAGAATGTGATTAAAGGCTCTTTTCCTATGTCAAAAGTTTTAGTTTTCGAGGGTAATAGCTACGTATGATGAAAAATGAAGATATTAGACTATTTTATAATTGCAAAATGGTAACGAATGTGATTAAAGGCTCTTTTCCTATGTCAAAAGTTTTAGTTTTCAAGGGTAATAGCTACGTATGTTGAAAAAATGAAGATATTAGACTATTTTATAATTGCAAATGGTAAAGAATGTGATTAAAGGATCTTTTCCTATGTCAAAAGTTTTAGTTTTCGAGGGTAATAGCTACGTATGTTGAAAAAATGAAGATATTAGACTATTTTATGATTGCAAATGGTAAAGAATGTGATTAAAGGCTCTTTTCCTATGTCAAAAGTTTTAGTTTTCGAGGGTAATAGCTACGTATGTTGAAAAAATGAAGATATTAGACTATTTTATGATTGCATATGGTAAAGAATGTGGTTAAAGGCTCTTTTCCTATTTCAAAAGTTTAAGTTTTCGACGGTAATAGCTACGTATGTTGGAAAAATGAAGATATTAGACTATTTTATGATTGCACATGGTAAAGAAAGTGCTTAAAGGCTCTTTTCCTATTTCAAAAGTTTTAGTTTTCGAGGGTAATAGCTACGTATGTTGAAAAATGAAGATATTAGACTATTTTATGATTGCAAATGGTAAAGAATGTGATTAAAGGCTCTTTTCCTATTTCAAAAGTTTTCGTTTTCGAGGGTAATAGCTACGTATGTTGGAAAAATGAAGATATTAGACTATTTTATGATTGCACATGGTAAAGAATGTGATTAAAGGCTCTTTTCCTATGTCAAAAGTTTTAGTTTTCGAGGGTAATAGCTAAGTATGTTGGAAAAATGAAGATATTAGACTATTTTATGATTGCACATGGTAAAGAAAGTGCTTAAAGGCTCTTTTCCTATTTCAAAAGTTTTAGTTTTCGAGGGTAATAGCTACGTATGTTGGAAAAAAGAAGATATTAGACTATTTTATGATTGCACATGGTAAAGACTATTTTATGATTGCACATGGTAAAGAATGTGCTTAAAGGCTCTTTTCCTATTTCAAAAGTTTTAGTTTTCGAGGGTAATAGCTACGTATGTTGAAAAAATGAAGATATTAGACTATTTTATGATTGCAAATGGTAAAGAATGTGATTGAAGGCTCTTTTCCTATTTCAAAAGTTTTCGTTTTCGAGGGTAATAGCTACGTATGTTGGAAAAATGAAGATATTAGACTATTTTATGATTGCACATGGTAAAGAATGTGATTAAAGGGTCTTTTCCTATGTCAAAAGTTTTAGTTTTCGAGGGTAATAGCTACGTATGTTGAAAAAATGAAGATATTAGACTATTTTATAATTGCAAATGGTAACGAATGTGATTAAAGGCTCTTTTCCTATGTCAAAAGTTTTAGTTTTCGAGGGTAATAGCTACGTATGTTGAAAAAATGAAGATATTAGACTATTTTATGATTGCAAATGGTAAAGAATGTGATTAAAGGCTCTTTTCCTATGTCAAAAGTTTTAGTTTTCGAGGGTAATAGCTACGTATGATGAAAAAATGAAGATATTAGACTATTTTATAATTGCAAATGGTAAAGAATGTGATTAAAGGCTCTTTTCCTATGTCAAAAGTTTTAGTTTTCGAGGGTAATAGCTACGTATGTTGAAAAAATGAAGATATTAGACTATTTTATGATTACAAATGGTAAAGGAAGTGCTTAAAGGCTCTTTTCCTATTTCAAAAGTTTTAGTTTTCGAGGGTAATAGCTACGTATGTTGAAAAAATGAAGATATTAGACTATTTTATGATTGCAAATGGTAAAGAATGTGATTAAAGGCTCTTTTCCTATGTCAAAAGTTTTAGTTTTCGAGGGTAATAGCTACGTATGATGAAAAAATGAAGATATTAGACTATTTTATAATTGCAAATGGTAACGAATGTGATTAAAGGCTCTTTTCCTATGTCAAAAGTTTTAGTTTTCGAGGGTAATAGCTACGTATGTTGAAAAAATGAAGATATTAGACTATTTTATAATTGCAAATGGTAACGAATGTGATTAAAGGCTCTTTCCTATGTCAAAAGTTTTAGTTTTCGAGGGTAATAGCTACGTATGTTGAAAAAATGAAGATATTAGACTATTTTATGATTGCACATGGTAAAGAAAGTGCTTAAAGGCTCTTTTCCTATTTCAAAAGTTTTAGTTTTCGAGGGTAATAGCTACGTATGTTGAAAAAATGAAGATATTAGACTATTTTATGATTGCAAATGGTAAAGAATGTGATTAAAGGCTATTTTCCTATGTCAAAAGTTTTAGTTTTCGAGGGTAATAGCTACGTATGTTGAAAAAATGAAGATATTAGACTATTTTATGATTGCATATGGTAAAGAATGTGATTAAAGGCTCTTTTCCTTTAATACCTACGTATGTTGGAAAAATGAAGATATTAGACTATTTTATGATTGCACATGGTAAAGAAAGTGCTTAAAGGCTCTTTTCCTATTTCAAAAGTTTTAGTTTTCGAGGGTAATAGCTACGTATGTTGAAAAAATGAAGATATTAGACTATTTTATGATTGCACATGGTAAAGACTATTTTATGATTGCACATGGTAAAGAATGTGCTTAAAGGGACGTAGGTTGAAAAAATGAAGATATTAGACTATTTTATGATTGCAAATGGTAAAGAAAGTGCTTAAAGGCTCTTTTCCTATTTCAAAAGTTTTAGTTTTCGAGGGTAATAGCTACGTATGTTGAAAAAATGAAGATATTAGACTATTTTATGATTGCAAATAGTAAAGAATGTGATTAAAGGCTCTTTTCCTATGTCAAAAGTTTTAGTTTTCGAGGGTAATAGCTACGTATGTTGGAAAAATGAAGATATTAGACTATTTTATGATTGCACATGGTAAAGAATGTGCTTAAAGGCTCTTTTCCTATGGCAAAAGTTTTAGTTTTCGAGGGTAATAGCTACGTATGTTGGAAAAATGAAGATATTAGACTATTTTATGATTACACATGGTAAAGAATGTGATTAAAGGCTCTTTTTCTATGTCAAAAGTTTTAGTTTTCGAGGGTAATAGCTACATATGTTGAAAAAATGAAGATATTAGACTATTTTATGATTGCACATGGTAACGAATGTGATTAAAGGCTCTTTTCCTATGTCAAAAGTTTTAGTTTTCGAGGGTAATAGCTACGTATGTTGGAAAAATGAAGATATTAGACTATTTTATGATTGCACATGGTAAAGAAAGTGCTTAAAGGGTCTTTTCCTATGGCAAAAGTTTTAGTTTTCAAGGGTAATAGCTACGTATGTTGGAAAAATGAAGATATTAGACTATTTTATGATTGCACATGGTAAAGAATGTGATTAAAGGCTCTTTTCCTATGTCAAAAGTTTTAGTTTTCGAGGGTAATAGCTACGTATGTTGAAAAAATGAAGATATTAGACTATTTTATGATTACAAATGGTAAAGGAAGTGCTTAAAGGCTCTTTTCCTATTTCAAAAGTTTTAGTTTTCGAGGGTAATAGCTACGTATGTTGAAAAAATGAAGATATTAGACTATTTTATGATTGCAAATGGTAAAGAATGTGATTAAAGGCTCTTTTCCTATGTCAAAAGTTTTAGTTTTCGAGGGTAATAGCTACGTATGATGAAAAAATGAAGATATTAGACTATTTTATAATTGCAAATGGTAACGAATGTGATTAAAGGCTCTTTTCCTATGTCAAAAGTTTTAGTTTTCGAGGGTAATAGCTACGTATGTTGAAAAAATCAAGATATTAGACTATTTTATAATTGCAAATGGTAACGAATGTGATTAAAGGCTCTTTTCCTATGTCAAAAGTTTTAGTTTTCGAGGGTAATAGCTACGTATGTTGAAAAAATGAAGATATTAGACTATTTTATGATTGCACATGGTAAAGAAAGTGCTTAAAGGCTCTTTTCCTATTTCAAAAGTTTTAGTTTTCGAGGGTAATAGCTACGTATGTTGAAAAAATGAAGATATTAGACTATTTTATGATTGCAAATGGTAAAGAATGTGATTAAAGGCTCTTTTCCTATGTCAAAAGTTTTAGTTTTCGAGGGTAATAGCTACGTATGTTGAAAAAATGAAGATATTAGACTATTTTATGATTGCATATGGTAAAGAATGTGATTAAAGGCTCTTTTCCTTTAATAGCTACGTATGTTGGAAAAATGAAGATATTAGACTATTTTATGATTGCACATGGTAAAGAAAGTGCTTAAAGGCTCTTTTCCTATTTCAAAAGTTTTAGTTTTCGAGGGTAATAGCTACGTATGTTGAAAAAATGAAGATATTAGACTATTTTATGATTGCACATAGTAAAGACTATTTTATGATTGCACATGGTAAAGAATGTGCTTAAAGGCACGTAGGTTTAAAAAATGAAGATATTAGACTATTTTATGATTGCAAATGGTAAAGAAAGTGCTTAAAGGCTCTTTTCCTATTTCAAAAGTTTTAGTTTTCGAGGGTAATAGCTACGTATGTTGAAAAAATGAAGATATTAGACTATTTTATGATTGCAAATAGTAAAGAATGTGATTAAAGGCTCTTTTCCTATGTCAAAAGTTTTAGTTTTCGAGGGTAATAGCTACGTATGATGAAAAAATGAAGATATTAGACTATTTTATAATTGCAAATGGTAACGAATGTGATTAAAGGCTCTTTTCCTATGTCAAAAGTTTTAGTTTTCAAGGGTAATAGCTACGTATGTTGAAAAAATGAAGATATTAGACTATTTTATAATTGCAAATGGTAAAGAATGTGATTAAAGGATCTTTTCCTATGTCAAAAGTTTTAGTTTTCGAGGGTAATAGCTACGTATGTTGAAAAAATGAAGATATTAGACTATTTTATGATTGCAAATGGTAAAGAATGTGATTAAAGGCTCTTTTCCTATGTCAAAAGTTTTAGTTTTCGAGGGTAATAGCTACGTATGTTGAAAAAATGAAGATATTAGACTATTTTATGATTGCATATGGTAAAGAATGTGGTTAAAGGCTCTTTTCCTATTTCAAAAGTTTAAGTTTTCGACGGTAATAGCTACGTATGTTGGAAAAATGAAGATATTAGACTATTTTATGATTGCACATGGTAAAGAAAGTGCTTAAAGGCTCTTTTCCTATTTCAAAAGTTTTAGTTTTCGAGGGTAATAGCTACGTATGTTGAAAAAATGAAGATATTAGACTATTTTATGATTGCAAATGGTAAAGAATGTGATTAAAGGCTCTTTTCCTATTTCAAAAGTTTTCGTTTTCGAGGGTAATAGCTACGTATGTTGGAAAAATGAAGATATTAGACTATTTTATGATTGCACATGGTAAAGAATGTGATTAAAGGCTCTTTTCCTATGTCAAAAGTTTTAGTTTTCGAGGGTAATAGCTAAGTATGTTGGAAAAATGAAGATATTAGACTATTTTATGATTGCACATGGTAAAGAAAGTGCTTAAAGGCTCTTTTCCTATTTCAAAAGTTTTAGTTTTCGAGGGTAATAGCTACGTATGTTGGAAAAAAGAAGATATTAGACTATTTTATGATTGCACATGGTAAAGACTA
Organism: Artemia franciscana; assembly: GCF_032884065.1. Taxonomy (NCBI): domain Eukaryota; kingdom Metazoa; phylum Arthropoda; class Branchiopoda; order Anostraca; family Artemiidae; genus Artemia; species Artemia franciscana. The sequence continues at coordinate 1,331 of NW_027065724.1, read as the reverse complement.
TTTTATGATTGCACATGGTAAAGAATGTGCTTAAAGGCTCTTTTCCTATTTCAAAAGTTTTAGTTTTCGAGGGTAATAGCTACGTATGTTGAAAAAATGAAGATATTAGACTATTTTATGATTGCAAATGGTAAAGAATGTGATTGAAGGCTCTTTTCCTATTTCAAAAGTTTTCGTTTTCGAGGGTAATAGCTACGTATGTTGGAAAAATGAAGATATTAGACTATTTTATGATTGCACATGGTAAAGAATGTGATTAAAGGGTCTTTTCCTATGTCAAAAGTTTTAGTTTTCGAGGGTAATAGCTACGTATGTTGAAAAAATGAAGATATTAGACTATTTTATAATTGCAAATGGTAACGAATGTGATTAAAGGCTCTTTTCCTATGTCAAAAGTTTTAGTTTTCGAGGGTAATAGCTACGTATGTTGAAAAAATGAAGATATTAGACTATTTTATGATTGCATATGGTAAAGAATGTGATTAAAGGCTCTTTTCCTATTTCAAAAGTTTAAGTTTTCGACGGTAATAGCTACGTATGTTGGAAAAATGAAGATATTAGACTATTTTATGATTGCACATGGTAAAGAAAGTGCTTAAAGGCTCTTTTCCTATTTCAAAAGTTTTAGTTTTCGAGGGTAATAGCTACGTATAATGAAAAAATGAAGATATTAGACTATTTTATGATTGCAAATGGTAAAGAATGTGATTAAAGGCTCTTTTCCTATTTCAAAAGTTTTCGTTTTCGAGGGTAATAGCTACGTATGTTGGAAAAATGAAGATATTAGACTATTTTATGATTGCACATGGTAAAGATTGTGATTAAAGGCTCTTTTCCTCTGTCAAAGTTTTAGTTTTCGAGGGTAATAGCTAAGTATGTTGGAAAAATGAAGATATTAGACTATTTTATGATTGCACATGGTAAAGAAAGTGCTTAAAGGCTCTTTTCCTATTTCAAAAGTTTAGTTTTCGAGGGTAATAGCTACGTATGTTGGAAAAATGAAGATATTAGACTATTTTATGATTCCACATGGTAAAGACTATTTTATGATTGCACATGGTAAAGAATGTGCTTAAAGGCTCTTTTCCTATTTCAAAAGTTTTAGTTTTCGAGGGTAATAGCTACGTATGTTGAAAAAATGAAGATATTAGACTATTTTATGATTGTAAATGGTAAAGAATGTGATTGAAGGCTCTTTTCCTATTTCAAAAGTTTTCGTTTTCGAGTTTAATAGCTACGTATGTTGGAAAAATGAAGATATTAGACTATTTTATGATTGCACATGGTAAAGAATGTGATTAAAGGCTCTTTTCCTATGTCAAAAGTTTTAG
>NW_027065723.1:0-20969 GCF_032884065.1 Artemia franciscana | reverse complement strand
TAGTTTTTTTAGTTTTTTAGCTTTTTTATTTTTTTTATTAGTTTTTAGTTTTTTTTGTAGTTTTTGCCTTTTTTTAGTTTTTTCAGTTTTGACGTCACCTAATCCAGTTTTTTCAGGTGACGTCACCTGACACATCCATCCACACATCCATCCACACATCCACAGACAGACAACTTATTTTTATATATATAGATATATGGTTTTAACTACGTAAAACTTGCGAATATACAACATTCTTTGCTGTCCCATTGTCTTTGCATATAAATAGATTGTCAGGTTATCCCCCTGTTTCCCCCGGTGTCCCCGTTGTAGTTGTGTCCCTGTGTCCCGGTCGTCATTTATATTCCCTGTGTCCCGCGTCCCGGTCATCATTTGTATCCCGGTGTCCCGGTCTGTATATACATTCGTTTTTTAGTTTTGTTTTTCTCCTTTTTTTTTTCTTTTTTAGCTTATTTAGATTTTTAGATTTTTTAGTTTTTTTTATTAGTTTTTAGTTTTTATTTCTTTTTAGTTTTTTTGTCCCGGTCGTCATTTATATCCCCCTGTTTCCCCCGGTGTCCCCGTTGTAGTTGTGTCCCTGTGTCCCGGTCGTTATTTATATTCCCTGTGTCCCGGTCGTCATTTGTATCCCGGTGTACCGGTCTGTATATACATTCGTTTTTTAGTTTTGTTTTTCTCCTTTATTTTTTTCCTTTTTTTTTTCTTTTTTAGTTTATTTAGATTTTTAGATTTTTTAGTTTTTTTATTAGTTTTTAGTTTTTTTTTCTTTTTAGTTTTTTTGTAGTTTTTACCTTCTTTTTAGTTTTGTTAATTTTTTTTTTTACTTGTGTCCTGGTCGTCATTTATACTCCCTGTGTCCCGGTGCTTTGTTGATTGCTAATCGAACATTCCTTTTGTCCTGGTCGCTTTCTCTTTGAGTGTCGTCATTTATTTTTTTCTTTTTTAGTTCTTTTAGTTTTTACCTTTTTTAGTTTTTTTTTAGTTTTTAGTTTTTTTAGTTTTTTACCTTTTTTTAGTTTTTTTAGTTTTTTAGCTTTTTTATTTTTTTTATTAGTTTTTAGTTTTTTTGTAGTTTTTGCCTTTTTTTTTAGTTTTTTGTCCTGGTCGCTTTCTCTTTGAGTGTCGTCATTTATTAGTTTTTTCCTTTTTTTTTTTAGTTTTTTATTGGTTTTTACCTTTATTTTAGCTTATTTTTCAGTTTTTTCCTTTTTTTTAGTTTTTTTTTATTTTTTATTTTTTTTAGTTTTTTACCTTTTTTTAGTTTTTTTAGTTTTTTTAGTTTTTTAGCTTTTTTACTTTTTTTATTAGTTTTTAGTTTTTTTTTGTAGTTTTTGCCTTTTTTTTAGTTTTTTCAGTTTTTTTTTTAGTTTTTTATTGGTTTTTACCTTTATAGTTTTTTTAGTTTTTTAGCTTTTTTATTTTTTTTATTAGTTTTTAGTTTTTTTTTGTAGTTTTTGCCTTTTTTTTAGTTTTTTCAGTTTTGACGTCACCTAATCCAGTTTTTTCAGGTGACGTCACCTGACACATCCATCCACACATCCATCCATCCATCCATCCACAGACAACTTATTTTTATATATATAGATTTTATAATTGCAAATGGTAACGAATGTGATTAAAGGCTCTTTTCCTATGTCAAAAGTTTTAGTTTTCGAGGGTAATAGCTACGTATGTTGAAAAAATTATGATATTAGACTATTTTATAATTGCAAATGGTAACGAATGTGATTAAAGGCTCTTTTCCTATGTCAAAAGTTTTAGTTTTCGAGGGTAATAGCTACGTATGTTGAAAAAATGAAGATATTAGACTATTTTATGATTGCAAATGGTAAAGAATGTGATTTAAAGGCTCTTTTCCTATGTCAAAAGTTTTAGTTTTCGAGGGTAATAGCTACGTATGTTGGAAAAATGAAGATATTAGACTATTTTATGATTGCACATGGTAAAGAATGTGATTAAAGGCTCTTTTCCTATGTCAAAAGTTTTAGTTTTCGAGGGTAATAGCTACGTATGTTGAAAAAATGAAGATATTAGACTATTTTATGATTGCAAATGGTAAAGAACGTGATTAAAGGCTCTTTTCCTATGTCAAAAGTTTTAGTTTTCGAGGGTAATAGCTACGTATATTGAAAAAATGACGATATTAGACTATTTTATGATTGCAAATGGTAAAGAATGTGATTAAAGGCTCTTTTCCTATGTCAAAAGTTTTAGTTTTCGAGGGTAATAGCTACGTATGTTGGAAAAATGAAGATATTAGACTATTTTATGATTGCACAAGGTAAAGAATGTGATTAAAGGCTCTTTTCCTATGTCAAAAGTTTTAGTTTTCGAGGGTAATAGCTACGTATGTTGGAAAAATGAAGATATTAGACTATTTTATGATTGCACATGGTAAAGAAAGTGCTTAAAGGCTCTTTTCCTATTTCAAAAGTTTTAGTTTTCGAGGGTAATAGCTACGTATGTTGAAAAAATGAAGATATTAGACTATTTTATGATTGCAAATGGTAAAGAATGTGATTAAAGCCTCTTTTCCTGTTTCAAAAGTTTTAGTTTTCGAGGTTAATAGCTACGTATGTTTAAAAAATTAAGATATTAGACTATTTTATGATTGCACATGGTAAAGAATGTGATTAAAGACTCTTTTCCAATGTCAAAAGTTTTAGTTTTCGAGGGTAATAGCTACGTATGTTGGAAAAATGAAGATATTAGACTATTTTATGATTGCACATGGTAAAGAATGTGATTAAAGACTCTTTTCCTATGTCAAAAGTTTTAGTTTTCGAGGGTAATAGCTACGTATTTTGAAAAAATGAAGATATTAGACTATTTTATGATTGCAAATGGTAAAGAATGTGATTAAAGGTTCTTTTCCTATGTCAAAAGTTTTAGTTTTCGAGGGTAATAGCTACGTATGTTGGAAAAATGAAGATATTAAACTATTTTATGATTGCACATGGTAAAGAATGTGATTAAAGGCTCTTTTCCTATGTCAAAAGTTTTAGTTTTCGAGGGTAATAGCTACGTATGTTGGAAAAATGAAGATATTAGACTATTTTATGATTGCACATGGTAAAGAAAGTGCTTAAAGGCTCTTGTCCTATTTCAAAAGTTTTAGTTTTCGAGGGTAATAGCTACGTATGTTGAAAAAATGAAGATATTAGACTATTTTATGATTGCAAATGGTAAAGAATGTGATTAAAGGCTCTTTTTCTATTTCAAAAGTTTTCGTTTTCGAGGGTAATAGCTACGTATGTTGGAAAAATGAAGATATTAGACTATTTTATAATTGCAAATGGTAACGAATGTGATTAAAGGCTCTTTTCCTATGTCAAAAGTTTTAGTTTTCGAGGGGTAATAGCTACGTATGTTGGAAAAATGAAGATATTAGACTATTTTATGATTGCACATGGTAAAGAATGTGATTAAAGGCTCTTTTCCTATGTCAAAAGTTTTAGTTTTCGAGGGTAATAGCTACGTATGTTGAAAAAATGAAGATATTAGACTATTTTATGATTGCAAATGGTAAAGAACGTGATTAAAGGCTCTTTTCCTATGTCAAAAGTTTTAGTTTTCGAGGGTAATAGCTACGTATATTGAAAAAATGACGATATTAGACTATTTTATGATTGCAAATGGTAAAGAATGTGATTAAAGGCTCTTTTCCTATGTCAAAAGTTTTAGTTTTCGAGGGTAATAGCTACGTATGTTGGAAAAATGAAGATATTAGACTATTTTATGATTGCACAAGGTAAAGAATGTGATTAAAGGCTCTTTTCCTATGTCAAAAGTTTTAGTTTTCGAGGGTAATAGCTACGTATGTTGGAAAAATGAAGATATTAGACTATTTTATGATTGCACATGGTAAAGAAAGTGCTTAAAGGCTCTTTTCCTATTTCAAAAGTTTTAGTTTTCGAGGGTAATAGCTACGTATGTTGAAAAAATGAAGATATTAGACTATTTTATGATTGCAAATGGTAAAGAATGTGATTAAAGGCTCTTTTCCTGTTTCAAAAGTTTTAGTTTTCGAGGTTAATAGCTACGTATGTTTAAAAAATTAAGATATTAGACTATTTTATGATTGCACATGGTAAAGAATGTGATTAAAGGCTCTTTTCCAATGTCAAAAGTTTTAGTTTTCGAGGGTAATAGCTACGTATGTTGGAAAAATGAAGATATTAGACTATTTTATGATTGCACATGGTAAAGAATGTGATTAAAGGCTCTTTTCCTATGTCAAAAGTTTTAGTTTTCGAGGGTAATAGCTACGTATTTTGAAAAAATGAAGATATTAGACTATTTTATGATTGCAAATGGTAAAGAATGTGATTAAAGGTTCTTTTCCTATGTCAAAAGTTTTAGTTTTCGAGGGTAATAGCTACGTATGTTGAAAAAATGAAGATATTAGACTATTTTATGATTGCAAATGGTAAAGAATGTGATTAAAGGCTCTTTTCCTATGTCAAAAGTTTTAGTTTTCGAGGGTAATAGCTACGTATGTTGGAAAAATGAAGATATTAGACTATTTTATGATTGCACATGGTAAAGAATGTGATTAAAGGCTCTTTTCCTATGTCAAAAGTTTTAGTTTTCGAGGGTAATAGCTACGTATGTTGGAAAAATGAACATATTAGACTATTTTATGATTGCACATGGTAAAGAAAGTGCTTAAAGGCTCTTGTCCTATTTCAAAAGTTTTAGTTTTCGAGGGTAATAGCTACGTATGTTGAAAAAATGAAGATATTAGACTATTTTATGATTGCAAATGGTAAAGAATGTGATTAAAAGGCTCTTTTTCTATTTCAAAAGTTTTCGTTTTCGAGGGTAATAGCTACGTATGTTGGAAAAATGAAGATATTAGACTATTTTATAATTGCAAATGGTAACGAATGTGATTAAAGGCTCTTTTCCTATGTCAAAAGTTTTAGTTTTCGAGGGTAATAGCTACGTATGTTGAAAAAATGAAGATATTAGACTATTTTATGATTGCACATGGTAAAGAAAGTGCTTAAAGGCTCTTTTCCTATTTCAAAAGTTTTAGTTTTCGAGGGTAATAGCTACGTATGTTGAAAAAATGAAGATATTAGACTATTTTATGATTGCAAATGGTAAAGAATGTGATTAAAGGCTCTTTTCCTATGTCAAAAGTTTTAGTTTTCGAGGGTAATAGCTACGTATGTTGAAAAAATGAAGATATTATACTATTTTATAATTGCAAATGGTAACGAATGTGATTAAAGGCTCTTTTCCTATGTCAAAAGTTTTAGTTTTCGAGGGTAATAGCTACGTATGTTGAAAAAAATGAAGATATTAGACTATTTTATAATTGCAAATGGTAACGAATGTGATTAAAGGCTCTTTTCCTATGTCAAAAGTTTTAGTTTTCGAGGGTAATAGCTACGTATGTTGAAAAAATGAAGATATTAGACTATTTTATGATTGCAAATGGTAAAGAATGTGATTAAAGGCTCTTTTCCTATGTCAAAAGTTTTAGTTTTCGAGGGTAATAGCTACGTATGTTGGAAAAATGAAGATATTAGACTATTTTATGATTGCACATGGTAAAGAATGTGATTAAAGGCTCTTTTTCTAGGGCAAAAGTTTTAGTTTTCGAGGGTAATAGCTACGTATGTTGAAAAAATGAAGATACTAGACTATTTTATGATTGCAAATGGTAAAGAATGTGATTAAAGGCTCTTTTCCTATGTCAAAAGTTTTAGTTTTCGAGGGTAATAGCTACGTATGTTGAAAAAATGAAGATATTAGACTATTTTATGATTGCACATGGTAAAGAATGTGATAAAAGGCTCTTTTCCTATGTCAAAAGTTTTAGTTTTCGAGGGTAATAGCTACGTATGTTGAAAAAATGAAGATATTAGACTATTTTATGATTGCACATGGTAAAGAAAGTGCTTAAAGGCTCTTTTCCTATTTCAAAAGTTTTAGTTTTCGAGGGTAATAGCTACGTATGTTGAAAAAATGAAGATATTAGACTATTTTATGATTGCAAATGGTAAAGAATGTGATTAAAGGCTCTTTTCCTATGTCAAAAGTTTTAGTTTTCGAGGGTAATAGCTACGTATGTTGAAAAAATGAAGATATTATACTATTTTATAATTGCAAATGGTAACGAATGTGATTAAAGGCTCTTTTCCTATGTCAAAAGTTTTAGTTTTCGAGGGTAATAGCTACGTATGTTGAAAAAATTATGATATTAGACTATTTTATAATTGCAAATGGTAACGAATGTGATTAAAGGCTCTTTTCCTATGTCAAAAGTTTTAGTTTTCGAGGGTAATAGCTACGTATGTTGAAAAAATGAAGATATTAGACTATTTTATGATTGCAAATGGTAAAGAATGTGATTAAAGGCTCTTTTCCTATGTCAAAAGTTTTAGTTTTCGAGGGTAATAGCTACGTATGTTGGAAAAATGAAGATATTAGACTATTTTATGATTGCACATGGTAAAGAATGTGATTAAAGGCTCTTTTCCTATGTCAAAAGTTTTAGTTTTCGAGGGTAATAGCTACGTATGTTGAAAAAATGAAGATATTAGACTATTTTATGATTGCAAATGGTAAAGAACGTGATTAAAGGCTCTTTTCCTATGTCAAAAGTTTTAGTTTTCGAGGGTAATAGCTACGTATATTGAAAAAATGACGATATTAGACTATTTTATGATTGCAAATGGTAAAGAATGTGATTAAAGGCTCTTTTCCTATGTCAAAAGTTTTAGTTTTCGAGGGTAATAGCTATGTATGTTGGAAAAATGAAGATATTAGACTATTTTATGATTGCACAAGGTAAAGAATGTGATTAAAGGCTCTTTTCCTATGTCAAAAGTTTTAGTTTTCGAGGGTAATAGCTACGTATGTTGGAAAAATGAAGATATTAGACTATTTTATGATTGCACATGGTAAAGAAAGTGCTTAAAGGCTCTTTTCCTATTTCAAAAGTTTTAGTTTTCGAGGGTAATAGCTACGTATGTTGAAAAAATGAAGATATTAGACTATTTTATGATTGCAAATGGTAAAGAATGTGATTAAAGGCTCTTTTCCTGTTTCAAAAGTTTTAGTTTTCGAGGTTAATAGCTACGTATGTTTAAAAAATTAAGATATTAGACTATTTTATGATTGCACATGGTAAAGAATGTGATTAAAGGCTCTTTTCCAATGTCAAAAGTTTTAGTTTTCGAGGGTAATAGCTACGTATGTTGGAAAAATGAAGATATTAGACTATTTTATGATTGCACATGGTAAAGAATGTGATTAAAGGCTCTTTTCCTATGTCAAAAGTTTTAGTTTTCGAGGGTAATAGCTACGTATTTTGAAAAAATGAAGATATTAGACTATTTTATGATTGCAAATGGTAAAGAATGTGATTAAAGGTTCTTTTCCTATGTCAAAAGTTTTAGTTTTCGAGGGTAATAGCTACGTATGTTGGAAAAATGAAGATATTAGACTATTTTATGATTGCACATGGTAAAGAATGTGATTAAAGGCTCTTTTTCCTATGTCAAAAGTTTTAGTTTTCGAGGGTAATAGCTACGTGTGTTGGAAAAATGAAGATATTAGACTATTTTATGATTGCACATGGTAAAGAAAGTGCTTAAAAGGCTCTTGTCCTATTTCAAAAGTTTTAGTTTTCGAGGGTAATAGCTACGTATGTTGAAAAAATGAAGATATTAGACTATTTTATGATTGCAAATGGTAAAGAATGTGATTAAAGGCTCTTTTTCTATTTCAAAAGTTTTCGTTTTCGAGGGTAATAGCTACGTATGTTGGAAAAATGAAGATATTAGACTATTTTATAATTGCAAATGGTAACGAATGTGATTAAAGGCTCTTTTCCTATGTCAAAAGTTTTAGTTTTCGAGGGTAATAGCTACGTATGTTGGAAAAATGAAGATATTAGACTATTTTATGATTGCACATGGTAAAGAATGTGATTAAAGGCTCTTTTCCTATGTCAAAAGTTTTAGTTTTCGAGGGTAATAGCTACGTATGTTGAAAAAATGAAGATATTAGACTATTTTATGATTGCAAATGGTAAAGAACGTGATTAAAGGCTCTTTTCCTATGTCAAAAGTTTTAGTTTTCGAGGGTAATAGCTACGTATATTGAAAAAATGACGATATTAGACTATTTTATGATTGCAAATGGTAAAGAATGTGATTAAAGGCTCTTTTCCTATGTCAAAAGTTTTAGTTTTCGAGGGTAATAGCTACGTATGTTGGAAAAATGAAGATATTAGACTATTTTATGATTGCACAAGGTAAAGAATGTGATTAAAGGCTCTTTTCCTATGTCAAAAGTTTTAGTTTTCGAGGGTAATAGCTACGTATGTTGGAAAAATGAAGATATTAGACTATTTTATGATTGCACATGGTAAAGAAAGTGCTTAAAGGCTCTTTCCTATTTCAAAAGTTTTAGTTTTCGAGGGTAATAGCTACGTATGTTGAAAAAATGAAGATATTAGACTATTTTATGATTGCAAATGGTAAAGAATGTGATTAAAGGCTCTTTTCCTGTTTCAAAAGTTTTAGTTTTCGAGGTTAATAGCTACGTATGTTTAAAAAATTAAGATATTAGACTATTTTATGATTGCACATGGTAAAGAATGTGATTAAAGGCTCTTTTCCAATGTCAAAAGTTTTAGTTTTCGAGGGTAATAGCTACGTATGTTGGAAAAATGAAGATATTAGACTATTTTATGATTGCACATGGTAAAGAATGTGATTAAAGGCTCTTTTCCTATGTCAAAAGTTTTAGTTTTCGAGGGTAATAGCTACGTATTTTGAAAAAATGAAGATATTAGACTATTTTATGATTGCAAATGGTAAAGAATGTGATTAAAGGTTCTTTTCCTATGTCAAAAGTTTTAGTTTTCGAGGGTAATAGCTACGTATGTTGAAAAAATGAAGATATTAGACTATTTTATGATTGCAAATGGTAAAGAATGTGATTAAAGGCTCTTTTCCTATGTCAAAAGTTTTAGTTTTCGAGGGTAATAGCTACGTATGTTGGAAAAATGAAGATATTAGACTATTTTATGATTGCACATGGTAAAGAATGTGATTAAAGGCTCTTTTCCTATGTCAAAAGTTTTAGTTTTCGAGGGTAATAGCTACGTATGTTGGAAAAATGAAGATATTAGACTATTTTATGATTGCACATGGTAAAGAAAGTGCTTAAAGGCTCTTGTCCTATTTCAAAAGTTTTAGTTTTCGAGGGTAATAGCTACGTATGTTGAAAAAATGAAGATATTAGACTATTTTATGATTGCAAATGGTAAAGAATGTGATTAAAGGCTCTTTTTCTATTTCAAAAGTTTTCGTTTTCGAGGGTAATAGCTACGTATGTTGGAAAAATGAAGATATTAGACTATTTTATAATTGCAAATGGTAACGAATGTGATTAAAGGCTCTTTTCCTATGTCAAAAGTTTTTGTTTTCGAGGGTAATAGCTACGTATGTTGAAAAAATGAAGATATTAGACTATTTTATGATTGCACATGGTAAAGAAAGTGCTTAAAGGCTCTTTTCCTATTTCAAAAGTTTTAGTTTTCGAGGGTAATAGCTACGTATGTTGAAAAAATGAAGATATTAGACTATTTTATGATTGCAAATGGTAAAGAATGTGATTAAAGGCTCTTTTCCTATGTCAAAAGTTTTAGTTTTCGAGGGTAATAGCTACGTATGTTGAAAAAATGAAGATATTATACTATTTTATAATTGCAAATGGTAACGAATGTGATTAAAGGCTCTTTTCCTATGTCAAAAGTTTTAGTTTTCGAGGGTAATAGCTACGTATGTTGAAAAAATGAAGATATTAGACTATTTTATAATTGCAAATGGTAACGAATGTGATTAAAGGCTCTTTTCCTATGTCAAAAGTTTTAGTTTTCGAGGGTAATAGCTACGTATGTTGAAAAAATGAAGATATTAGACTATTTTATGATTGCAAATGGTAAAGAATGTGATTAAAGGCTCTTTTCCTATGTCAAAAGTTTTAGTTTTCGAGGGTAATAGCTACGTATGTTGGAAAAATGAAGATATTAGACTATTTTATGATTGCACATGGTAAAGAATGTGATTAAAGGCTCTTTTTCTAGGGCAAAAGTTTTAGTTTTCGAGGGTAATAGCTACGTATGTTGAAAAAATGAAGATACTAGACTATTTTATGATTGCAAATGGTAAAGAATGTGATTAAAGGCTCTTTTCCTATGTCAAAAGTTTTAGTTTTCGAGGGTAATAGCTACGTATGTTGAAAAAATGAAGATATTAGACTATTTTATGATTGCACATGGTAAAGAATGTGATTAAAGGCTCTTTTCCTATGTCAAAAGTTTTAGTTTTCGAGGGTAATAGCTACGTATGTTGAAAAAATGAAGATATTAGACTATTTTATGATTGCACATGGTAAAGAAAGTGCTTAAAGGCTCTTTTCCTATTTCAAAAGTTTTAGTTTTCGAGGGTAATAGCTACGTATGTTGAAAAAATGAAGATATTAGACTATTTTATGATTGCAAATGGTAAAGAATGTGATTAAAGGCTCTTTTTCTATTTCAAAAGTTTTCGTTTTCGAGGGTAATAGCTACGTATGTTGGAAAAATGAAGATATTAGACTATTTTATAATTGCAAATGGTAACGAATGTGATTAAAGGCTCTTTTCCTATGTCAAAAGTTTTAGTTTTCGAGGGTAATAGCTACGTATGTTGAAAAAATGAAGATATTAGACTATTTTATGATTGCACATGGTAAAGAAAGTGCTTAAAGGCTCTTTTCCTATTTCAAAAGTTTTAGTTTTCGAGGGTAATAGCTACGTATGTTGAAAAAATGAAGATATTAGACTATTTTATGATTGCAAATGGTAAAGAATGTGATTAAAGGCTCTTTTCCTATGTCAAAAGTTTTAGTTTTCGAGGGTAATAGCTACGTATGTTGAAAAAATGAAGATATTATACTATTTTATAATTGCAAATGGTAACGAATGTGATTAAAGGCTCTTTTCCTATGTCAAAAGTTTTAGTTTTCGAGGGTAATAGCTACGTATGTTGAAAAAATGAAGATATTAGACTATTTTATAATTGCAAATGGTAACGAATGTGATTAAAGGCTCTTTTCCTATGTCAAAAGTTTTAGTTTTCGAGGGTATTAGCTACGTATGTTGAAAAAATGAAGATATTAGACTATTTTATGATTGCAAATGGTAAAGAATGTGATTAAAGGCTCTTTTCCTATGTCAAAAGTTTTAGTTTTCGAGGGTAATAGCTACGTATGTTGGAAAAATGAAGATATTAGACTATTTTATGATTGCACATGGTAAAGAATGTGATTAAAGGCTCTTTTTCTAGGGCAAAAGTTTTAGTTTTCGAGGGTAATAGCTACGTATGTTGAAAAAATGAAGATACTAGACTATTTTATGATTGCAAATGGTAAAGAATGTGATTAAAGGCTCTTTTCCTATGTCAAAAGTTTTAGTTTTCGAGGGTAATAGCTACGTATGTTGAAAAAATGAAGATATTAGACTATTTTATGATTGCACATGGTAAAGAATGTGATTAAAGGCTCTTTTCCTATGTCAAAAGTTTTAGTTTTCGAGGGTAATAGCTACGTATGTTGAAAAAATGAAGATATTAGACTATTTTATGATTGCACATGGTAAAGAAAGTGCTTAAAGGCTCTTTTCCTATTTCAAAAGTTTTAGTTTTCGAGGGTAATAGCTAGGTATGTTGAAAAAATGAAGATATTGGACTATTTTATGATTGCAAATGGTAAATAATGTGATTAAAGGCTCTTTTCCTATTTCAAAAGTTTTCGTTTTCGAGGGTAATTGCTACGTACGTTGGAAAAATGAAGATATTAGCCTATTTTATGATTGCAAATGGTAAAGAATGTGATTAAAGGCTCTTTTCCTATGTCAAAAGTTTAGTTTTCGAGGGTAATAGCTACGTATGTTGAAAAAATGAAGATATTAGACTATTTTATAATTGCAAATGGTAACGAATGTGATTAAAGGCTCTTTTCCTATGTCAAAAATTTTAGTTTTCGAAGGTAATAGCTACGTATGTTGAAAAAATGAAGATATTAGACTATTTTATAATTGCAAATGGTAACGAATGTGATTAAAGGCTCTTTTCCTATGTCAAAACTTTTAGTTTTCGAGGGTAATAGCTACGTATGTTGGAAAAATGAAGATATTAGACTATTTTATGATTGCAAATGGTAAAGAATGTGATTAAAGGCTCTTTTCCTATCTCAAAAGTTTTCGTTTTCGAGGGTAATAGCTACGTATGTTGGAAAAATGAAGATATTAGACTATTTTATGATTGCAAATGGTAAAGAATGTGATTAAAGGCTCTTTTCCTATTTCAAAAGTTTTCGTTTTCGAGGGTAATAGCTACGTATGTTGGAAAAATGAAGATATTAGACTATTTTATGATTGCACATGGTAAAGAATGTGAGTAAAGGCTCTTTTCCTATGTCAAAAGTTTTAGTTTTCGAGGTAATAGCTATGTATGTTGAAAAAATGAAGATATTAGACTATTTTATGATTGCAAATGATGAAGAATGTGATTAAAGGCTCGTTTCCTATGTCAAAAGTTTTAGTTTTCGAGGGTAATAGCTACGTATGTTGAAAAAAATGATGATATTAGACTATTTTATGATTGCAAATGGTAAAGAATGTGATTAAAGGCTCTTTTCCTATGTCAAAAGTTTTAGTTTTCGAGGGTAATAGCTACGTATGTTGAAAAAAATGAAGATATTATACTATTTTATAATTGCAAATGGTAACGAATGTGATTAAAGGCTCTTTTCCTATGTCAAAAGTTTTAGTTTTCGAGGGTAATAGCTACGTATGTTGAAAAAATGAAGATATTAGACTATTTTATAATTGCAAATGGTAACGAATGTGATTAAAGGCTCTTTTCCTATGTCAAAAGTTTTAGTTTTCGAGGGTAATAGCTACGTATGTTGAAAAAATGAAGATATTAGACTATTTTATGATTGCAAATGGTAAAGAATGTGATTAAAGGCTCTTTTCCTATGTCAAAAGTTTAGTTTTCGAGGGTAATAGCTACCTATGTTGGAAAAATGAAGATATTAGACTATTTTATGATTGCACATGGTAAAGAATGTGATTAAAGGCTCTTTTCCTATGTGAAAAGTTTTAGTTTTCGAGGGTAATAGCTACGTATGTTGAAAAAATGAAGATATTAGACTATTTTATGATTGCAAATGGTAAAGAATGTGATTAAAGGCTCTTTTCCTATGTCAAAAGTTTTAGTTTTCGAGGGTAATAGCTACGTATGTTGAAAAAAATGAAGATATTAGACTATTTTATGATTGCAAATGGTAAAGAATGTGATTAAAGGCTCTTTTCCTATGTCAAAAGTTTTAGTTTTCGAGGGTAATAGCTACGTATGTTGGAAAAATGAAGATATTAGACTATTTTATGATTGCACATGGTAAAGAATGTGATTAAAGGCTCTTTTCCTATGTCAAAAGTTTTAGTTTTCGAGGGTAATAGCTACGTATGTTGGAAAAATGAAGATATTAGACTATTTTATGATTGCAAATGGTAAAGAATGTGATTAAAGGCTCTTTTCCTGTTTCAAAAGTTTTAGTTTTCGAGGGTAATAGCTACGTATGTTGAAAAAATGAAGATATTAGACTATTTTATGATTGCACATGGTAAAGAATGTGATTAAAGGCTCTTTTCCTATGTCAAAAGTTTTAGTTTTCGAGGGTAATAGCTACGTATGTTGAAAAAATGAAGATATTAGACTATTTTATGATTGCAAATGGTAAAGAATGTGATTAAAGGCTCTTTTCCTATGTCAAAAGTTTTAGTTTTCGAGGGTAATAGCTACGTATGTTGAAAAAATGAAGATATTAGACTATTTTATGATTGCAAATGGTAAAGAATGTGATTAAAGGCTCTTTTCCTATGTCAAAAGTTTTAGTTTTCGAGGGTAATAGCTACGTATGTTGAAAAAATGAAGATATTAGACTATTTTATGATTGCACATGGTAAAGAATGTGATTAAAGGCTCTTTTCCTATGTCAAAAGTTTTAGTTTTCGAGGGTAATAGCTACGTATGTTGGAAAAATGAAGATATTAGACTATTTTATGATTGCACATGGTTAAGAAAGTGCTTAAAGGCTCTTTTCCTATTTCAAAAGTTTTAGTTTTCGAGGGTAATAGCTACGTATGTTGAAAAAATGAAGATATTAGACTATTTTATGATTGCAAATGGTAAAGAATGTGATTAAAGGCTCTTTTCCTATTTCAAAAGTTTTCGTTTTCGAGGGTAATAGCTACGTATGTTGGAAAAATGAAGATATTAGACTATTTTATAATTGCAAATGGTAACGAATGTGATTAAAGGCTCTTTTCCTATGTCAAAAGTTTTAGTTTTCGAGGGTAATAGCTACGTATGTTGAAAAAATGAAGATATTAGACTATTTTATGATTGCACATGGTAAAGAAAGTGCTTAAAGGCTCTTTTCCTATTTCAAAAGTTTTAGTTTTCGAGGGTAATAGCTACGTATGTTGAAAAAATGAAGATATTAGACTATTTTATGATTGCAAATGGTAAAGAATGTGATTAAAGGCTCTTTTCCTATGTCAAAAGTTTTAGTTTTCGAGGGTAATAGCTACGTATGTTGAAAAAATGAAGATATTATACTATTTTATAATTGCAAATGGTAACGAATGTGATTAAAGGCTCTTTTTCTAGGGCAAAAGTTTTAGTTTTCGAGGGTAATAGCTACGTATGTTGAAAAAATGAAGATACTAGACTATTTTATGATTGCAAATGGTAAAGAATGTGATTAAAGGCTCTTTTCCTATGTCAAAAGTTTTAGTTTTCGAGGGTAATAGCTACGTATGTTGAAAAAATGAAGATATTAGACTATTTTATGATTGCACATGGTAAAGAATGTGATTAAAGGCTCTTTTCCTATGTCAAAAGTTTTAGTTTTCGAGGGTAATAGCTACGTATGTTGAAAAAATGAAGATATTAGACTATTTTATGATTGCACATGGTAAAGAAAGTGCTTAAAGGCTCTTTTCCTATTTCAAAAGTTTTAGTTTTCGAGGGTAATAGCTAGGTATGTTGAAAAAATGAAGATATTGGACTATTTTATGATTGCAAATGGTAAATAATGTGATTAAAGGCTCTTTTCCTATTTCAAAAGTTTTCGTTTTCGAGGGTAATTGCTACGTACGTTGGAAAAATGAAGATATTAGCCTATTTTATGATTGCACATGGTAAAGAATTTGATTAAAGGCTCTTTTCCTAAGTCAAAAGTTTTAGTTTTCGAGGGTAATAGCTATGTATGTTGAAAAAATGAAGATATTAGACTATTTTATGATTGCACATGGTAAAGAATGTGATTAAAGGCTCTTTTCCTATGTCAAAAGTTTTAGTTTTCGAGGGTAATAGCTACGTATGTTGAAAAAATGAAGATATTAGACTATTTTATGATTGCACATGGTAAAGAAAGTGCTTAAAGGCTCTTTTCCTATTTCAAAAGTTTTAGTTTTCGAGGGTAATAGCTACATATGTTGAAAAAATGAAGATATTAGACTATTTTATGATTGCAAATGGTAAAGAATGTGATTAAAGGCTCTTTTCCTAAATGAAGATATTAGACTATTTTATGATTGCACATGGTAAAGAATGTGATTAAAGGCTCTTTTCCTATGTCAAAAGTTTTAGTTTTCGAGGGTAATAGCTACGTATGTTGAAAAAAATGAAGATATTAGACTATTTTATGATTGCAAATGGTAAAGAATGTGATTAAAGGCTCTTTTCCTATGTCAAAAGTTTTAGTTTTCGAGGGTAATAGCTACGTATGTTGAAAAAATGAAGATATTAGACTATTTTATAATTGCAAATGGTAACGAATGTGATTAAAGGCTCTTTTCCTATGTCAAAAATTTTAGTTTTCGAAGGTAATAGCTACGTATGTTGAAAAAATGAAGATATTAGACTATTTTATAATTGCAAATGGTAACGAAATGTGATTAAAGGCTCTTTTCCTATGTCAAAACTTTTAGTTTTCGAGGGTAATAGCTACGTATGTTGGAAAAATGAAGATATTAGACTATTTTATGATTGCAAATGGTAAAGAATGTGATTAAAGGCTCTTTTCCTATTTCAAAAGTTTTAGTTTTCGAGGGTAATAGCTACGTATGTTGAAAAAATGAAGATATTAGACTATTTTATGATTGCAAATGGTAAAGAATGTGATTAAAGGCTCTTTTCCTATGTCAAAAGTTTTAGTTTTCGAGGGTAATAGCTACGTATGTTAAAAAAATGAAGATATTAGACTATTTTATAATTGCAAATGGTAACGAATGTGATTAAAGGCTCTTTTCCTATGTCAAAAATTTTAGTTTTCGAAGGTAATAGCTACGTATGTTGAAAAAATGAAGATATTAGACTATTTTATAATTGCAAATGGTAACGAATGTGATTAAAGGCTCTTTTCCTATGTCAAAACTTTTAGTTTTCGAGGGTAATAGCTACGTATGTTGGAAAAATGAAGATATTAGACTATTTTATGATTGCAAATGGTAAAGAATGTGATTAAAGGCTCTTTTCCTATTTCAAAAGTTTTCGTTTTCGAGGGTAATAGCTACGTATGTTGGAAAAATGAAGATATTAGACTATTTTATGATTGCAAATGGTAAAGAATGTGATTAAAGGCTCTTTTCCTATTTCAAAAGTTTTCGTTTTCGAGGGTAATAGCTACGTATGTTGGAAAAATGAAGATATTAGACTATTTTATGATTGCTCATGGTAAAGAATGTGAGTAAAGGCTCTTTTCCTATGTCAAAAGTTTTAGTTTTCGAGGTAATAGCTATGTATGTTGAAAAAATGAAGATATTAGACTATTTTATGATTGCAAATGATGAAGAATGTGATTAAAGGCTCGTTTCCTATGTCAAAAGTTTTAGTTTTCGAGGGTAATAGCTACGTATGTTGAAAAAATGATGATATTAGACTATTTTATGATTGCAAATGGTAAAGAATGTGATTAAAGGCTCTTTTCCTATGTCAAAAGTTTTAGTTTTCGAGGGTAATAGCTACGTATGTTGAAAAAATGAAGATATTATACTATTTTATAATTGCAAATGGTAACGAATGTGATTAAAGGCTCTTTTCCTATGTCAAAAGTTTTAGTTTTCGAGGGTAATAGCTACGTATGTTGAAAAAATGAAGATATTAGACTATTTTATAATTGCAAATGGTAACGAATGTGATTAAAGGCTCTTTTCCTATGTCAAAAGTTTTAGTTTTCGAGGGTAATAGCTACGTATGTTGAAAAAATGAAGATATTAGACTATTTTATGATTGCATATGGTAAAGAATGTGATTAAAGGCTCTTTTCCTATGTCAAAAGTTTTAGTTTTCGAGGGTAATAGCTACCTATGTTGGAAAAATGAAGATATTAGACTATTTTATGATTGCACATGGTAAAGAATGTGATTAAAGGCTCTTTTCCTATGTGAAAAGTTTTAGTTTTCGAGGGTAATAGCTACGTATGTTGAAAAAATGAAGATATTAGACTATTTTATGATTGCAAATGGTAAAGAATGTGATTAAAGGCTCTTTTCCTATGTCAAAAGTTTTAGTTTTCGAGGGTAATAGCTACGTATGTTGAAAAAATGAAGATATTAGACTATTTTATGATTGCAAATGGTAAAGAATGTGATTAAAGGCTCTTTTCCTATGTCAAAAGTTTTAGTTTTCGAGGGTAATAGCTACGTATGTTGGAAAAATGAAGATATTAGACTATTTTATGATTGCACATGGTAAAGAATGTGATTAAAGGCTCTTTTCCTATGTCAAAAGTTTTAGTTTTCGAGGGTAATAGCTACGTATGTTGGAAAAATGAAGATATTAGACTATTTATGATTGCAAATGGTAAAGAATGTGATTAAAGGCTCTTTTCCTGTTTCAAAAGTTTTAGTTTTCGAGGGTAATAGCTACGTATGTTGAAAAAATGAAGATATTAGACTATTTTATGATTGCACATGGTAAAGAATGTGATTAAAGGCTCTTTTCCTATGTCAAAAGTTTTAGTTTTCGAGGGTAATAGCTACGTATGTTGAAAAAATGAAGATATTAGACTATTTTATGATTGCAAATGGTAAAGAATGTGATTAAAGGCTCTTTTCCTATGTCAAAAGTTTTAGTTTTCGAGGGTAATAGCTACGTATGTTGAAAAAATGAAGATATTAGACTATTTTATGATTGCAAATGGTAAAGAATGTGATTAAAGGCTCTTTTCCTATGTCAAAAGTTTTAGTTTTCGAGGGTAATAGCTACGTATGTTGAAAAAATGAAGATATTAGACTGTTTTATGATTGCACATGGTAAAGAATGTGATTAAAGGCTCTTTTCCTATGTCAAAAGTTTTAGTTTTCGAGGGTAATAGCTACGTATGTTGGAAAATTGAAGATATTAGACTATTTTATGATTGCACATGGTAAAGAAAGTGCTTAAAGGCTCTTTTCCTATTTCAAAAGTTTTAGTTTTCGAGGGTAATAGCTACGTATGTTGAAAAAATGAAGATATTAGACTATTTTATGATTGCACATGGTAAAGAATGTGAGTAAAGGCTCTTTTCCTATGTCAAAAGTTTTAGTTTTCGAGGTAATAGCTATGTATGTTGAAAAATGAAGATATTAGACTATTTTATGATTGCAAATGATGAAGAATGTGATTAAAGGCTCGTTTCCTATGTCAAAAGTTTTAGTTTTCGAGGGTAATAGCTACGTATGTTGAAAAAATGATGATATTAGACTATTTTATGATTGCAAATGGTAAAGAATGTGATTAAAGGCTCTTTTCCTATGTCAAAAGTTTTAGTTTTCGAGGGTAATAGCTACGTATGTTGAAAAAATGAAGATATTATACTATTTTATAATTGCAAATGGTAACGAATGTGATTAAAGGCTCTTTCCTATGTCAAAAGTTTTAGTTTTCGAGGGTAATAGCTACGTATGTTGAAAAAATGAAGATATTAGACTATTTTATAATTGCAAATGGTAACGAATGTGATTAAAGGCTCTTTTCCTATGTCAAAAGTTTTAGTTTTCGAGGGTAATAGCTACGTATGTTGAAAAAATGAAGATATTAGACTATTTTATGATTGCAAATGGTAAAGAATGTGATTAAAGGCTCTTTTCCTATGTCAAAAGTTTTAGTTTTCGAGGGTAATAGCTACCTATGTTGGAAAAATGAAGATATTAGACTATTTTATGATTGCACATGGTAAAGAATGTGATTAAAGGCTCTTTTCCTATGTGAAAAGTTTTAGTTTTCGAGGGTAATAGCTACGTATGTTGAAAAAATGAAGATATTAGACTATTTTATGATTGCAAATGGTAAAGAATGTGATTAAAGGCTCTTTTCCTATGTCAAAAGTTTTAGTTTTCGAGGGTAATAGCTACGTATGTTGAAAAAATGAAGATATTAGACTATTTTATGATTGCAAATGGTAAAGAATGTGATTAAAGGCTCTTTTCCTATGTCAAAAGTTTTAGTTTTCGAGGGTAATAGCTACGTATGTTGGAAAAATGAAGATATTAGACTATTTTATGATTGCACATGGTAAAGAATGTGATTAAAGGCTCTTTTCCTATGTCAAAAGTTTTAGTTTTCGAGGGTAATAGCTACGTATGTTGGAAAAATGAAGATATTAGACTATTTTATGATTGCAAATGGTAAAGAATGTGATTAAAGGCTCTTTTCCTGTTTCAAAAGTTTTAGTTTTCGAGGGTAATAGCTACGTATGTTGAAAAAATGAAGATATTAGACTATTTTATGATTGCACATGGTAAAGAATGTGATTAAAGGCTCTTTTCCTATGTCAAAAGTTTTAGTTTTCGAGGGTAATAGCTACGTATGTTGAAAAAATGAAGATATTAGACTATTTTATGATTGCAAATGGTAAAGAATGTGATTAAAGGCTCTTTTCCTATGTCAAAAGTTTTAGTTTTCGAGGGTAATAGCTACGTATGTTGAAAAAAATGAAGATATTAGACTATTTTATGATTGCAAATGGTAAAGAATGTGATTAAAGGCTCTTTTCCTATGTCAAAAGTTTAGTTTTCGAGGGTAATAGCTACGTATGTTGAAAAAATGAAGATATTAGACTATTTTATGATTGCACATGGTAAAGAATGTGATTAAAGGCTCTTTTCCTATGTCAAAAGTTTTAGTTTTCGAGGGTAATAGCTACGTATGTTGAAAAAATGAAGATATTAGACTATTTTATGATTGCACATGGTAAAGAATGTGATTAAAGGCTCTTTTCCTATGTCAAAAATTTTAGTTTTCGAAGGTAATAGCTACGTATGTTGAAAAAATGAAGATATTAGACTATTTTATAATTGCAAATGGTAACGAATGTGATTAAAGGCTCTTTTCCTATGTCAAAACTTTTAGTTTTCGAGGGTAATAGCTACGTATGTTGGAAAAATGAAGATATTAGACTATTTTATGATTGCAAATGGTAAAGAATGTGATTAAAGGCTCTTTTCCTATTTCAAAAGTTTTCGTTTTCGAGGGTAATAGCTACGTATGTTGGAAAAATGAAGATATTAGACTATTTTATGATTGCAAATGGTAAAGAATGTGATTAAAGGCTCTTTTCCTATTTCAAAAGTTTTCGTTTTCGAGGGTAATAGCTACGTATGTTGGAAAAATGAAGATATTAGACTATTTTATGATTGCACATGGTAAAGAATGTGAGTAAAGGCTCTTTTCCTATGTCAAAAGTTTTAGTTTTCGAGGTAATAGCTATGTATGTTGAAAAAATGAAGATATTAGACTATTTTATGATTGCAAATGATGAAGAATGTGATTAAAGGCTCGTTTCCTATGTCAAAAGTTTTAGTTTTCGAGGGTAATAGCTACGTATGTTGAAAAAATGATGATATT